>NW_028142129.1:117500-177819 GCF_055691185.1 Crinia signifera
ATACCATTTGGGTGCATGGCAGGACTCAGAAGGGAAGGAGTGATTTTTGGATTTTGCAGCACAGATTCTGGTTCAATGACCCCTGAAGCACCTATACAGTGGAACCCCCCCACAAGTGACCCCATTTTGCAAACTACACCCTTCAGGGAATTCATCAGGGGGTATAGTGTACATTTCAAACCCCCAGGGGTTTAACCAATTTTGATACAACTGAGCCGTGAAAATAAAAAATTAAATTTTTTCATTTTCACAGCCCAGTTGTATCAAAATTGGTGAAACCCCTGGGGGTTTGAAATGTACACTATACCCCTAGATGAATTCCCTGAGGGGTGTAGTTTGCAAAATGGGGTGACTTGTGGGGGAGGTTCCTAACTTTTAGCATCTTATGGTGCCTAGAAACCTACATGGTGCCTAAAAAAATAATCTCATAAAAAGGAGGCTCCAAAATCAAGTAGGTGCTCCTTCTATTATGAAGCCTGTGGTTTGGTCAACGTGCACACTAGGGCCACATATAGGATATTTATGAAAACAAAAGAATTGGGGGAATCAATTTTTAGTCACATTTCTCTAGTAAAATGTACTGTGTTCCTTAGAAAAATGTATTAAAATTGCAAATCTGCAAAAAAAAAGAAATTTTGAAATTTCACCTACACTTTGTTTTAATTCCTGTGAAACACCTAAAGGGTTAACAAACTTCCAAAATGCTGTTTTGAATACTGTGAGGGGTGCAGTTTTTGAAATGGCATCATTTATGGGGGTGTCTCACATACAAGTCCCTCAAAGTCACATCAGAACTGAACTGGTCCCTAAAAAAATCAGTGTTTGAAATTTTCTTGAAAATTTGAGAATTTGCTATTCATATTGTAAGCCTCCTAGTGTCCCAAAAAATTAAAAGTAAGTTGAAATAATGATGTCAACATAAAGTAGACATATGGTCTATGTTAGTTATTCACTATTTTGAGTGGTAAGATTATTTGTCTCACAAGCAGAAAATTTAACATTTTGCAAATCGCTAAATTTTCCATTTTTTCACGATATTTTGGTATTTTTCACAAAAAAACACAGACTGTATCGACCCAAATTTACCACTAATTTGAAGTACAATGTGTCACGAAAAAACAATCTCAAAATCACTGGGATAAGTAAAAGCAAAAAAAAGTTATCCCCACTTAAGTGAGACATGTCAGATTTGAAAAAAAGGGCTCTGTCAGGAACGCAAAAACTGGCTCTGTCAGGAAGGGGTTAAAACCGATAATGTCAATTGTGACATCACTGATGATGTCATAATTGATTTTGACCGTCTTTTCGAAACTGTAAAATTGACGCTTCTGAACTCACGGATTGCATGGACATCATCTACGACAGTAATTTTAAAACCGATAATGTCAATTGTGACATCACTGATGATGTCATAATTGATTTTGACCGTCTTTTCGAAACTGTAAAATTGACGCTTCTGAACTCACGAATGGCACGGACATCATCTACGACAGTAATTTTAAAACCGATAATGTCAATTGTGACATCACTGATGATGTCATAATTGATTTTGACCGTCTTTTCGAAACTGTAAAATTGACGCTTCTGAACTCACGAATGGCACGGACATCATCTACGACAGTAATTTTAAAACCGATAATGTCAATTGTGACATCACTGATGATGTCATAATTGATTTTGACCATCTTTTCAAAACTGTAAAATTGATGCTTCTGAACTCACGGATGGCACAGACATCATCTACGACAGTAATTTTAAAACCGATTATGTCAATTGTGACATCACTGATGATGTCATAATTGATTTTGACCGTCTTTTCGAAACTGTAAAATTGACGCTTCTGAACTCACGGATGGCACGGACATCATCTACGACAGTAATTTTAAAACCGATAATGTCAATTGTGACATCACTGATGATGTCATAATTGATTTTGACCGTCTTTTCGAAACTGTAAAATTGACGCTTCTGAACTCACGGATGGCACGGACATCATCTACGACAGTAATTTTAAAACCGATAATGTCAATTGTGACATCACTGATGATGTCATAATTGATTTTGACCGTCTTTTCGAAACTGTAAAATTGACGCTTCTGAACTCACGGATGGCACGGACATCATCTACGACAGTAATTTTAAAACCGATTATGTCAATTGTGACATCACTGATGCTGTCATAATTGATTTTAACCATCTTTTCAAAACTGTAAAATTGATGCTTCTGAACTCACGGATGGCACGGACATCATCTACGACAGTAATTTTAAAACCGATAATGTCAATTGTGACATCACTGATGATGTCATAATTGATTTTGACCGTCTTTTCGAAACTGTAAAATTGACGCTTCTGAACTCACGAATGGCACGGACATCATCTACGACAGTAATTTTAAAACCGATAATGTCAATTGTGACATCACTGATGATGTCATAATTGATTTTGACCGTCTTTTCGAAACTGTAAAATTGACGCTTCTGAACTCACGAATGGCACGGACATCATCTACGACAGTAATTTTAAAACCGATAATGTCAATTGTGACATCACTGATGATGTCATTATTGATTTTGACCGTATTTTCGAAACTGTAAAATTGACGCTTCTGAACTCACGGATGGCACGGACATCATCTACGACAGTAATTTTAAAACCGATTATGTCAATTGTGACATCACTGATGATGTCATAATTGATTTTAACCATCTTTTCGAAACTGTAAAATTGACGCTTCTGAACTCACGGATGGCACGGACATCATCTACGACAGTAATTTTAAAACCGATAATGTCAATTGTGACATCACTGATGATGTCATAATTGATTTTGACCGTCTTTTCGAAACTGTAAAATTGACGCTTCTGAACTCACGAATGGCACGGACATCATCTACGACAGTAATTTTAAAACCGATAATGTCAATTGTGACATCACTGATGATGTCATAATTGATTTTGACCGTCTTTTCGAAACTGTAAAATTGACGCTTCTGAACTCACGAATGGCACGGACATCATCTACGACAGTAATTTTAAAACCGATAATGTCAATTGTGACATCACTGATGATGTCATAATTGATTTTAACCATCTTTTCAAAACTGTAAAATTGACGCTTCTGAACTCACGGATGGCTCGGACATCATCTACGACAGTAATTTTAAAACCGATAATGTCAATTGTGACATCACTGATGATGTCATAATTGATTTTGACCGTCTTTTCGAAACTGTAAAATTGACGCTTCTGAACTCACGGATGGCACGGACATCATCTACGACAGTAATTTTAAAACCGATAATGTCAATTGTGACATCACTGATGATGTCATAATTGATTTTGACCGTCTTTTCGAAACTGTAAAATTGACGCTTCTGAACTCACGGATGGCACGGACATCATCTACGACAGTATTTTAAAACCGATAATGTCAATTGTGACATCACTGATGATGTCATAATTGATTTTGACCGTCTTTTCGAAACTGTAAAATTGACGCTTCTGAACTCACGAATGGCACGGACATCATCTACGACAGTAATTTTAAAACCGATAATGTCAATTGTGACATCACTGATGATGTCATAATTGATTTTGACCGTATTTTCGAAACTGTAAAATTGACGCTTCTGAACTCACGGATGGCACGGACATCATCTACGACAGTAATTTTAAAACCGATTATGTCAATTGTGACATCACTGATGATGTCATAATTGATTTTAACCATCTTTTCGAAACTGTAAAATTGACGCTTCTGAACTCACGGATGGCACGGACATCATCTACGACAGTAATTTTAAAACCGATAATGTCAATTGTGACATCACTGATGATGTCATAATTGATTTTGACCGTCTTTTCGAAACTGTAAAATTGACGCTTCTGAACTCACGAATGGCACGGACATCATCTACGACAGTAATTTTAAAACCGATAATGTCAATTGTGACATCACTGATGATGTCATAATTGATTTTGACCGTCTTTTCGAAACTGTAAAATTGACGCTTCTGAACTCACGAATGGCACGGACATCATCTACGACAGTAATTTTAAAACCGATAATGTCAATTGTGACATCACTGATGATGTCATAATTGATTTTGACCATCTTTTCAAAACTGTAAAATTGATGCTTCTGAACTCACGGATGGCACAGACATCATCTACGACAGTAATTTTAAAACCGATTATGTCAATTGTGACATCACTGATGATGTCATAATTGATTTTGACCGTCTTTTCGAAACTGTAAAATTGACGCTTCTGAACTCACGGATGGCACGGACATCATCTACGACAGTAATTTTAAAACCGATAATGTCAATTGTGACATCACTGATGATGTCATAATTGATTTTGACCGTCTTTTCGAAACTGTAAAATTGACGCTTCTGAACTCACGGATGGCACGGACATCATCTACGACAGTAATTTTAAAACCGATAATGTCAATTGTGACATCACTGATGATGTCATAATTGATTTTGACCGTCTTTTCGAAACTGTAAAATTGACGCTTCTGAACTCACGGATGGCACTAAAATTGACGCTTCTGAACTCACGGATGGCACGGACATCATCTACGACAGTAATTTTAAAACCGATTATGTCAATTGTGACATCACTGATGATGTCATAATTGATTTTGACCGTCTTTTCGAAACTGTAAAATTGTCGCTTCTGAACTCACGAATGGCACGGACATCATCTACGACAGTAATTTTAAAACCGATAATGTCAATTGTGACATCACTGATGATGTCATAATTGATTTTGACCGTCTTTTCGAAACTGTAAAATTGACGCTTCTGAACTCACGAATGGCACGGACATCATCTACGACAGTAATTTTAAAACCGATAATGTCAATTGTGACATCACTGATGATGTCATTATTGATTTTGACCGTATTTTCGAAACTGTAAAATTGACGCTTCTGAACTCACGGATGGCACGGACATCATCTACGACAGTAATTTTAAAACCGATTATGTCAATTGTGACATCACTGATGATGTCATAATTGATTTTAACCATCTTTTCGAAACTGTAAAATTGACGCTTCTGAACTCACGGATGGCACGGACATCATCTACGACAGTAATTTTAAAACCGATAATGTCAATTGTGACATCACTGATGATGTCATAATTGATTTTGACCGTCTTTTCGAAACTGTAAAATTGACGCTTCTGAACTCACGAATGGCACGGACATCATCTACGACAGTAATTTTAAAACCGATAATGTCAATTGTGACATCACTGATGATGTCATAATTGATTTTGACCGTCTTTTCGAAACTGTAAAATTGACGCTTCTGAACTCACGAATGGCACGGACATCATCTACGACAGTAATTTTAAAACCGATAATGTCAATTGTGACATCACTGATGATGTCATAATTGATTTTAACCATCTTTTCAAAACTGTAAAATTGACGCTTCTGAACTCACGGATGGCTCGGACATCATCTACGACAGTAATTTTAAAACGGATAATGTCAATTGTGACATCACTGATGATGTCATAATTGATTTTGACCGTCTTTTCGAAACTGTAAAATTGACGCTTCTGAACTCACGGATGGCACGGACATAATCTACGACAGTAATTTTAAAACCGATAATGTCAATTGTGACATCACTGATGATGTCATAATTGATTTTGACCGTCTTTTCGAAACTGTAAAATTGACGCTTCTGAACTCACGGATGGCACGGACATCATCTACGACAGTAATTTTAAAACCGATTATGTCAATTGTGACATCACTGATGATGTCATAATTGATTTTAACCATCTTTTCAAAACTGTAAAATTGATGCTTCTGAACTCACGGATGGCACGGACATCATCTACGACAGTAATTTTAAAACCGATAATGTCAATTGTGACATCACTGATGATGTCATAATTGATTTTGACAGTCTTTTCGAAACTGTAAAATTGACGCTTCTGAACTCACGAATGGCACGGACATCATCTACGACAGTAATTTTAAAACCGATAATGTCAATTGTGACATCACTGATGATGTCATAATTGATTTTGACCGTCTTTTCGAAACTGTAAAATTGACGCTTCTGAACTCACGAATGGCACGGACATCATCTACTACAGTAATTTTAAAACCGATAATGTCAATTGTGACATCACTGATGATGTCATAATTGATTTTGACCGTATTTTCGAAACTGTAAAATTGACGCTTCTGAACTCACGGATGGCACGGACATCATCTACGACAGTAATTTTAAAACCGATTATGTCAATTGTGACATCACTGATGATGTCATAATTGATTTTAACCATCTTTTCGAAACTGTAAAATTGACGCTCACAGTAATTTTAAAACCGATAATGTCAATTGTGACATCACTGATGATGTCATAATTGATTTTGACCGTCTTTTCGAAACTGTAAAATTGACGCTTCTGAACTCACGAATGGCACGGACATCATCTACGACAGTAATTTTAAAACCGATAATGTCAATTGTGACATCACTGATGATGTCATAATTGATTTTGACCGTCTTTTCGAAACTGTAAAATTGACGCTTCTGAACTCACGAATGGCACGGACATCATCTACGACAGTAATTTTAAAACCGATAATGTCAATTGTGACATCACTGATGATGTCATAATTGATTTTAACCATCTTTTCAAAACTGTAAAATTGACGCTTCTGAACTCACGGATGGCTCGGACATCATCTACGACAGTAATTTTCAAACCGATAATGTCAATTGTGACATCACTGATGATGTCATAATTGATTTTGACCGTCTTTTCGAAACTGTCAAATTGACGCTTCTGAACTCACGGATGGCACGGACATCATCTACGACAGTAATTTTAAAACCGATTATGTCAATTGTGACATCACTGATGATGTCATAATTGATTTTGACCGTCTTTTCGAAACTGTAAAATTGACGCTTCTGAACTCACGGATGGCACGGACATCATCTACGACAGTAATTTTAAAACCGATTATGTCAATTGTGACATCACTGATGATGTCATAATTGATTTTGACCGTCTTTTCGAAACTGTAAAATTGACGCTTCTGAACTCACGAATGGCACGGACATCATCTACGACAGTAATTTTAAAACCGATAATGTCAATTGTGACATCACTGATGATGTCATAATTGATTTTGACCGTCTTTTCGAAACTGTAAAATTGACGCTTCTGAACTCACGAATGGCACGGACATCATCTACGACAGTAATTTTAAAACCGATAATGTCAATTGTGACATCACTGATGATGTCATTATTGATTTTGACCGTATTTTCGAAACTGTAAAATTGACGCTTCTGAACTCACGGATGGCACGGACATCATCTACGACAGTAATTTTAAAACCGATTATGTCAATTGTGACATCACTGATGATGTCATAATTGATTTTAACCATCTTTTCGAAACTGTAAAATTGACGCTTCTGAACTCACGGATGGCACGGACATCATCTACGACAGTAATTTTAAAACCGATAATGTCAATTGTGACATCACTGATGATGTCATAATTGATTTTGACCGTCTTTTCGAAACTGTAAAATTGACGCTTCTGAACTCACGAATGGCACGGACATCATCTACGACAGTAATTTTAAAACCGATAATGTCAATTGTGACATCACTGATGATGTCATAATTGATTTTGACCGTCTTTTCGAAACTGTAAAATTGACGCTTCTGAACTCACGAATGGCACGGACATCATCTACGACAGTAATTTTAAAACCGATAATGTCAATTGTGACATCACTGATGATGTCATAATTGATTTTAACCATCTTTTCAAAACTGTAAAATTGACGCTTCTGAACTCACGGATGGCTCGGACATCATCTACGACAGTAATTTTAAAACCGATAATGTCAATTGTGACATCACTGATGATGTCATAATTGATTTTGACCGTCTTTTCGAAACTGTAAAATTGACGCTTCTGAACTCACGGATGGCACGGACATAATCTACGACAGTAATTTTAAAACCGATAATGTCAATTGTGACATCACTGATGATGTCATAATTGATTTTGACCGTCTTTTCGAAACTGTAAAATTGACGCTTCTGAACTCACGGATGGCACGGACATCATCTACGACAGTAATTTTAAAACCGATTATGTCAATTGTGACATCACTGATGATGTCATAATTGATTTTAACCATCTTTTCAAAACTGTAAAATTGATGCTTCTGAACTCACGGATGGCACGGACATCATCTACGACAGTAATTTTAAAACCGATAATGTCAATTGTGACATCACTGATGATGTCATAATTGATTTTGACCGTCTTTTCGAAACTGTAAAATTGACGCTTCTGAACTCACGAATGGCACGGACATCATCTACGACAGTAATTTTAAAACCGATAATGTCAATTGTGACATCACTGATGATGTCATAATTGATTTTGACCGTCTTTTCGAAACTGTAAAATTGACGCTTCTGAACTCACGAATGGCACGGACATCATCTACGACAGTAATTTTAAAACCGATAATGTCAATTGTGACATCACTGATGATGTCATAATTGATTTTGACCGTATTTTCGAAACTGTAAAATTGACGCTTCTGAACTCACGGATGGCACGGACATCATCTACGACAGTAATTTTAAAACCGATTATGTCAATTGTGACATCACTGATGATGTCATAATTGATTTTAACCATCTTTTCGAAACTGTAAAATTGACGCTTCTGAACTCACGGATGGCACGGACATCATCTACGACAGAAATTTTAAAACCGATAATGTCAATTGTGACATCACTGATGATGTCATAATTGATTTTGACCGTCTTTTCGAAACTGTAAAATTGACGCTTCTGAACTCACGAATGGCACGGACATCATCTACGACAGTAATTTTAAAACCGATAATGTCAATTGTGACATCACTGATGATGTCATAATTGATTTTGACCGTCTTTTCGAAACTGTAAAATTGACGCTTCTGAACTCACGAATGGCACGAACATCATCTACGACAGTAATTTTAAAACCGATAATGTCAATTGTGACATCACTGATGATGTCATAATTGATTTTAACCATCTTTTCAAAACTGTAAAATTGACGCTTCTGAACTCACGGATGGCTCGGACATCATCTACGACAGTAATTTTAAAACCGATAATGTCAATTGTGACATCACTGATGATGTCATAATTGATTTTGACCGTCTTTTCGAAACTGTAAAATTGACGCTTCTGAACTCACGGATGGCACGGACATCATCTACGACATTAATTTTAAAACCGATTATGTCAATTGTGACATCACTGATGATGTCATAATTGATTTTAACCATCTTTTCAAAACTGAAAAATTGACGCTTCTGAACTCACGGATGGCACGGACATAATCTACGACAGTAATTTTAAAACCGATAATGTCAATTGTGACATCACTGATGATGTCATAATTGATTTTGACCGTCTTTTCGAAACTGTAAAATTGACGCTTCTGAACTCATGGATGGCACGGACATCATCTACGACAGTAATTTTAAAACCGATAATGTCAATTGTGACATCACTGATGATGTCATAATTGATTTTGACCGTCTTTTCGAAACTGTAAAATTGACGCTTCTGAACTCACGGATGGCACGGACATCATCTACGACAGTAATTTTAAAACCGATTATGTCAATTGTGACATCACTGATGATGTCATAATTGATTTTAACCATCTTTTCAAAACTGTAAAATTGATGCTTCTGAACTCACGGATGGCACGGACATCATCTACGACAGTAATTTTAAAACCGATAATGTCAATTGTGACATCACTGATGATGTCATAATTGATTTTGACCGTCTTTTCGAAACTGTAAAATTGACGCTTCTGAACTCACGAATGGCACGGACATCATCTACGACAGTAATTTTAAAACCGATAATGTCAATTGTGACATCACTGATGATGTCATAATTGATTTTGACCGTCTTTTCGAAACTGTAAAATTGACGCTTCTGAACTCACGAATGGCACGGACATCATCTACGACAGTAATTTTAAAACCGATAATGTCAATTGTGACATCACTGATGATGTCATTATTGATTTTGACCGTATTTTCGAAACTGTAAAATTGACGCTTCTGAACTCACGGATGGCACGGACATCATCTACGACAGTAATTTTAAAACCGATTATGTCAATTGTGACATCACTGATGATGTCATAATTGATTTTAACCATCTTTTCGAAACTGTAAAATTGACGCTTCTGAACTCACGGATGGCACGGACATCATCTACGACAGTAATTTTAAAACCGATAATGTCAATTGTGACATCACTGATGATGTCATAATTGATTTTGACCGTCTTTTCGAAACTGTAAAATTGACGCTTCTGAACTCACGAATGGCACGGACATCATCTACGACAGTAATTTTAAAACCGATAATGTCAATTGTGACATCACTGATGATGTCATAATTGATTTTGACCGTCTTTTCGAAACTTTTAAAATTGACGCTTCTGAACTCACGAATGGCACGGACATCATCTACGACAGTAATTTTAAAACCGATAATGTCAATTGTGACATCACTGATGATGTCATAATTGATTTTAACCATCTTTTCAAAACTGTAAAATTGACGCTTCTGAACTCACGGATGGCTCGGACATCATCTACGACAGTAATTTTAAAACCGATAATGTCAATTGTGACATCACTGATGATGTCATAATTGATTTTGACCGTCTTTTCGAAACTGTAAAATTGACGCTTCTGAACTCACGGATGGCACCGGACATCATCTACGACATTAATTTTAAAACCGATAATGTCAATTGTGACATCACTGATGATGTCATAATTGATTTTGACCGTCTTTTCGAAACTGTAAAATTGACGCTTCTGAACTCACGGATGGCACGGACATCATCTACGACAGTAATTTTAAAACCGATAATGTCAATTGTGACATCACTGATGATGTCATAATTGATTTTGACCGTCTTTTCGAAACTGTAAAATTGACGCTTCTGAACTCACGAATGGCACGGACATCATCTACGACAGTAATTTTAAAACCGATAATGTCAATTGTGACATCACTGATGATGTCATAATTGATTTTGACCGTCTTTTCAAAACTGTAAAATTGACGCTTCTGAACTCACGGATGGCACGGACATCATCTACGACAGTAATTTTAAAACCGATAATGTCAATTGTGACATCACTGATGATGTCATAATTGATTTTAACCATCTTTTCAAAACTGTAAAATTGATGCTTCTGAACTCACGGATGGCACAGACATCATCTACGACAGTAATTTTAAAACCGAATATGTCAATTGTGACATCACTGATGATGTCATAATTGATTTTGACCGTCTTTTCGAAACTGTAAAATTGACGCTTCTGAACTCACGGATGGCACGGACATCATCTACGACAGTAATTTTAAAACCGATAATGTCAATTGTGACATCACTGATGATGTCATAATTGATTTTGACCGTCTTTTCGAAACTGTAAAATTGACGCTTCTGAACTCACGGATGGCACGGACATCATCTACGACAGTAATTTTAAAACCGATAATGTCAATTGTGACATCACTGATGATGTCATAATTGATTTTGACCGTCTTTTCGAAACTGTAAAATTGACGCTTCTGAACTCACGGATGGCACGGACATCATCTACGACAGTAATTTTAAAACCGATTATGTCAATTGTGACATCACTGATGATGTCATAATTGATTTTAACCATCTTTTCAAAACTGTAAAATTGACGCTTCTGAACTCACGGATGGCACGGACATCATCTACGACAGTAATTTTAAAACCGATAATGTCAATTGTGACATCACTGATGATGTCATAATTGATTTTGACCGTCTTTTCGAAACTGTAAAATTGACGCTTCTGAACTCACGAATGGCACGGACATCATCTACGACAGTAATTTTAAAACCGATAATGTCAATTGTGACATCACTGATGATGTCATAATTGATTTTGACCGTCTTTTCGAAACTGTAAAATTGACGCTTCTGAACTCACGAATGGCACGGACATCATCTACGACAGTAATTTTAAAACCGATAATGTCAATTGTGACATCACTGATGATGTCATAATTGATTTTGACCGTCTTTTCGAAACTGTAAAATTGACGCTTCTGAACTCACGAATGGCACGGACATCATCTACGACAGTAATTTTAAAACCGATAATGTCAATTGTGACATCACTGATGATGTCATAATTGATTTTGACCATCTTTTCAAAACTGTAAAATTGATGCTTCTGAACTCACGGATGGCACAGACATCATCTACGACAGTAATTTTAAAACCGATTATGTCAATTGTGACATCACTGATGATGTCATAATTGATTTTGACCGTCTTTTCGAAACTGTAAAATTGACGCTTCTGAACTCACGGATGGCACGGACATCATCTACGACAGTAATTTTAAAACCGATAATGTCAATTGTGACATCACTGATGATGTCATAATTGATTTTGACCGTCTTTTCGAAACTGTAAAATTGACGCTTCTGAACTCACGGATGGCACGGACATCATCTACGACAGTAATTTTAAAACCGATAATGTCAATTGTGACATCACTGATGATGTCATAATTGATTTTGACCGTCTTTTCGAAACTGTAAAATTGACGCTTCTGAACTCACAGATGGCACGGACATCATCTACGACAGTAATTTTAAAACCGATTATGTCAATTGTGACATCACTGATGATGTCATAATTGATTTTAACCATCTTTTCAAAACTGTAAAATTGATGCTTCTGAACTCACGGATGGCACGGACATCATCTACGACAGTAATTTTAAAACCAATAATGTCAATTGTGACATCACTGATGATGTCATAATTGATTTTGACCGTCTTTTCGAAACTGTAAAATTGACGCTTCTGAACTCACGGATGGCACGGACATCATCTACGACAGTAATTTTAAAACCGATAATGTCAATTGTGACATCACTGATGATGTCATAATTGATTTTGACCGTCTTTTCGAAACTGTAAAATTGACGCTTCTGAACTCACGGATGGCACGGACATCATCTACGACAGTAATTTTAAAACCGATTATGTCAATTGTGACATCACTGATGATGTCATAATTGATTTTAACCATCTTTTCAAAACTGTAAAATTGATGCTTCTGAACTCACGGATGGCACGGACATCATCTACGACAGTAATTTTAAAACCGATAATGTCAATTGTGACATCACTGATGATGTCATAATTGATTTTGACCGTCTTTTCGAAACTGTAAAATTGACGCTTCTGAACTCACGAATGGCACGGACATCATCTACGACAGTAATTTTAAAACCGATAATGTCAATTGTGACATCACTGATGATGTCATAATTGATTTTGACCGTCTTTTCGAAACTGTAAAATTGACGCTTCTGAACTCACGAATGGCACGGACATCATCTACGACAGTAATTTTAAAACCGATAATGTCAATTGTGACATCACTGATGATGTCATAATTGATTTTGACCGTATTTTCGAAACTGTAAAATTGACGCTTCTGAACTCACGGATGGCACGGACATCATCTACGACAGTAATTTTAAAACCGATTATGTCAATTGTGACATCACTGATGATGTCATAATTGATTTTAACCATCTTTTCGAAACTGTAAAATTGACGCTTCTGAACTCACGGATGGCACGGACATCATCTACGACAGTAATTTTAAAACCGATAATGTCAATTGTGACATCACTGATGATGTCATAATTGATTTTGACCGTCTTTTCGAAACTGTAAAATTGACGCTTCTGAACTCACGAATGGCACGGACATCATCTACGACAGTAATTTTAAAACCGATAATGTCAATTGTGACAATCACTGATGATGTCATAATTGATTTTGACCGTCTTTTCGAAACTGTAAAATTGACGCTTCTGAACTCACGAATGGCACGGACATCATCTACGACAGTAATTTTAAAACCGATAATGTCAATTGTGACATCACTGATGATGTCATAATTGATTTTGACCGTCTTTTCGAAACTGTAAAATTGACGCTTCTGAACTCACGAATGGCACGGACATCATCTACGACAGTAATTTTAAAACCGATAATGTCAATTGTGACATCACTGATGATGTCATAATTGATTTTGACCGTCTTTTCGAAACTGTAAAATTGACGCTTCTGAACTCACGAATGGCACGGACATCATCTACGACAGTAATTTTAAAACCGATAATGTCAATTGTGACATCACTGATGATGTCATAATTGATTTTGACCGTCTTTTCGAAACTGTAAAATTGACGCTTCTGAACTCACGAATGGCACGGACATCATCTACGACAGTAATTTTAAAACCGATAATGTCAATTGTGACATCACTGATGATGTCATAATTGATTTTGACCGTCTTTTCGAAACTGTAAAATTGACGCTTCTGAACTCACGGATGGCACGGACATCATCTACGACAGTAATTTTTAAACCGATAATGTCAATTGTGACATCACTGATGATGTCATAATTGATTTTGACCATCTTTTCAAAACTGTAAAATTGACGCTTCTGAACTCACGGATGGCACAGACATCATCTACGACAGTAATTTTAAAACCGATTATGTCAATTGTGACATCACTGATGATGTCATAATTGATTTTGACCGTCTTTTCAAAACTGTAAAATTGACGCTTCTGAACTCACGGATGGCACGGACATCATCTACGACAGTAATTTTAAAACCGATAATGTCAATTGTGACATCACTGATGATGTCATAATTGATTTTAACCATTTTTTCGAAACTGTAAAATTGATGATTCTGAACTCACGGATGGCACAGACATCATCTACGACAGTAATTTTAAAACCGATTATGTCAATTGTGACATCACTGATGATGTCATAATTGATTTTGACCGTCTTTTCGAAACTGTAAAATTGACGCTTCTGAACTCACGGATGGCACGGACATCATCTACGACAGTAATTTTAAAACCGATAATGTCAATTGTGACATCACTGATGATGTCATAATTGATTTTGACCGTCTTTTCGAAACTGTAAAATTGACGCTTCTGAACTCACGGATGGCACGGACATCATCTACGACAGTAATTTTAAAACCGATAATGTCAATTGTGACATCACTGATGATGTCATAATTGATTTTGACCGTCTTTTCGAAACTGTAAAATTGACGCTTCTGAACTCACGGATGGCACGGACATCATCTACGACAGTAATTTTAAAACCGATTATGTCAATTGTGACATCACTGATGATGTCATAATTGATTTTAACCATCTTTTCAAAACTGTAAAATTGACGCTTCTGAACTCACGGATGGCACGGACATCATCTACGACAGTAATTTTAAAACCGATAATGTCAATTGTGACATCACTGATGATGTCATAATTGATTTTGACCGTCTTTTCGAAACTGTAAAATTGACGCTTCTGAACTCACGAATGGCACGGACATCATCTACGACAGTAATTTTAAAACCGATAATGTCAATTGTGACATCACTGATGATGTCATAATTGATTTTGACCGTCTTTTCGAAACTGTAAAATTGACGCTTCTGAACTCACGAATGGCACGGACATCATCTACGACAGTAATTTTAAAACCGATAATGTCAATTGTGACATCACTGATGATGTCATAATTGATTTTGACCGTCTTTACGAAACTGTAAAATTGACGCTTCTGAACTCACGAATGGCACGGACATCATCTACGACAGTAATTTTAAAACCGATAATGTCAATTGTGACATCACTGATGATGTCATAATTGATTTTGACCGTCTTTTCGAAACTGTAAAATTGACGCTTCTGAACTCACGAATGGCACGGACATCATCTACGACAGTAATTTTAAAACCGATAATGTCAATTGTGACATCACTGATGATGTCATAATTGATTTTAACCATCTTTTCAAAACTGTAAAATATACGCTTCTGAACTCACGGATGGCTCGGACATCATCTACGACAGTAATTTTAAAACCGATAATGTCAATTGTGACATCACTGATGATGTCATAATTGATTTTGACCGTCTTTTCGAAACTGTAAAATTGACGCTTCTGAACTCACGGATTGCATGGACATCATCTACGACAGTAATTTTAAAACCGATAATGTCAATTGTGACATCACTGATGATGTCATAATTGATTTTGACCGTCTTTTCGAAACTGTAAAATTGACGCTTCTGAACTCACGAATGGCACGGACATCATCTACGACAGTAATTTTAAAACCGATAATGTCAATTGTGACATCACTGATGATGTCATAATTGATTTTGACCGTCTTTTCGAAACTGTAAAATTGACGCTTCTGAACTCACGAATGGCACGGACATCATCTACGACAGTAATTTTAAAACCGATAATGTCAATTGTGACATCACTGATGATGTCATAATTGATTTTGACCATCTTTTCAAAACTGTAAAATTGATGCTTCTGAACTCACGGATGGCACAGACATCATCTACGACAGTAATTTTAAAACCGATTATGTCAATTGTGACATCACTGATGATGTCATAATTGATTTTGACCGTCTTTTCGAAACTGTAAAATTGACGCTTCTGAACTCACGGATGGCACGGACATCATCTACGACAGTAATTTTAAAACCGATAATGTCAATTGTGACATCACTGATGATGTCATAATTGATTTTGACCGTCTTTTCGAAACTGTAAAATTGACGCTTCTGAACTCACGGATGGCACGGACATCATCTACGACAGTAATTTTAAAACCGATAATGTCAATTGTGACATCACTGATGATGTCATAATTGATTTTGACCGTCTTTTCGAAACTGTAAAATTGACGCTTCTGAACTCACGGATGGCACGGACATCATCTACGACAGTAATTTTAAAACCGATTATGTCAATTGTGACATCACTGATGATGTCATAATTGATTTTAACCATCTTTTCAAAACTGTAAAATTGACGCTTCTGAACTCACGGATGGCACGGACATCATCTACGACAGTAATTTTAAAACCGATAATGTCAATTGTGACATCACTGATGATGTCATAATTGATTTTGACCGTCTTTTCGAAACTGTAAAATTGACGCTTCTGAACTCACGAATGGCACGGACATCATCTACGACAGTAATTTTAAAACCGATAATGTCAATTGTGACATCACTGATGATGTCATAATTGATTTTGACCGTCTTTTCGAAACTGTAAAATTGACGCTTCTGAACTCACGAATGGCACGGACATCATCTACGACAGTAATTTTAAAACCGATAATGTCAATTGTGACATCACTGATGATGTCATTATTGATTTTGACCGTATTTTCGAAACTGTAAAATTGACGCTTCTGAACTCACGGATGGCACGGACATCATCTACGACAGTAATTTTAAAACCGATTATGTCAATTGTGACATCACTGATGATGTCATAATTGATTTTAACCATCTTTTCGAAACTGTAAAATTGACGCTTCTGAACTCACGGATGGCACGGACATCATCTACGACAGTAATTTTAAAACCGATAATGTCAATTGTGACATCACTGATGATTTGAATAGATAAATGGATAGCGCACTCTATGTGTGGTATGTATAGTGAAATGGGTGGGGAGGTAAGGTAAGAAAAAAAGGGGGGGGGGAAAAGGGGGGAGTGGGGGGGGGGGGGAAAGAGGGGATGGGGAATGGATTGTGGGGGGGGGGGGGTTATGTCGGGGGGTGTGATGGTATCTAATAACAGTCAGGAGAAGAAGTAGTAAAATAAGAAATATTTATTAATATGACAGTAATAATGTGCGGGTATTCCGCTTGGCTGGTGTCGACACAGTCAACTGAGCAATGTCGGTATGAATCGTTGCACACTTCACTGTCCCTGTAGGAACCCTTGGTGGGAATTGGGATGCCAACAGGTTCCCTTTTACCATATGTCCTAAAGGGACATATGTCTCCTATTGGGATACAGTGAGGTGTGGAGTCTCTGAGGTGATAGTCAGCGTGCTGGTGAGGAGTCCCTTGTGGGAATCAGGGTGCCAACAGGTACCTTTCTACCATAAATCTGCCAGACTTATGTCTCCTAACATTGTTAGTGTGCTGACAGTACAAACTCTGTGTTGAAAAAAACAGTTGTGCAGGGAAGAATGTCGTGCAGGTAGCGGCGTCCCGCGACCTGCTTCTTACCCTGTTATCTGTTGCTGTGCGGACGTCCTGGGCTCACTGGGAGTGCCGGGGTCCTTGGGTTACTGCTGCTGCTGCAGCGTAGATGTGGTGTCTTCCTCCGTTCCTAGCGGGTGCGGGTGCCGGGTTGCCGGTCTGCAGGACGCGGCGTGTCCCGGCGCACTGTGATGACGTCAGCGTCTCGTGCTGACACGGAGGCAACGGAGGCAAATGGATGTGTCGGGCGGCAAGGTGCCTGTGGGTGATGTAAGGTCCAACGCGTTTCAGCTGTGAGACAGCCTTTGTCAAGGATACTTCATTGGGATATGCAGAGTGTTTAAATAGGGTATGTGGGTGGGTCCAGTGTGTCACGTTAGTGGGAGTGTCTCCCATCTTGCGTGCTGCCATGGTGATGGTAATGCTGGTCGGTCAAAGGTCGGCAGTTCATATTTATCATGTAGGGAGTCATATTTGTTTAGTCATTTTAAAATCGATAATGGTGTCGGCATAGGGTTGGGTGTAATGGTAATAAAAGATGGTGTTATTAATCATGTTTGGAGGGTCGGGAAGTCGGTACGTAATTACGTGGGATAATGTCAGCAGGTGGTGTCGTTATTGAACGTGTGCATATCAGAAATAGGGGTGTGTGAGGGGTTGATGAATTTTGTCCGGTCATGATACGGGGAGGTCACAGTAGGATCGTCATTCTGATGTCTCTGAGGTTAAAAATTGAAGAGAAAAGAAAAAAGAAAAAGAAAAAAGGGGGGGGGGGTTTAAGGGGAATTGGGTGGAAGGGGTAGATGGGAATGGGGAAAAGAAAGAAAAAATGGTTTATTTTTTATTTTTTGTTATGTACTTTGTAATCATTTAGGTAATGCTGCTAATGTTGAACTCTATGTTGTGTCCATTGGGTTGCATTGTTTTTAAGGTGTAAATCCACTTCATTTCCTCTTTATTGATTTTTTTGTTGTAGTCACCCCCTCTCCAGTTGTGTGTTACATGTTTGATACCCATGAAAGTCATGAGTGCTGGGTTTTGGTTGTGTTTGTCTTTAAAGTGTTGTGACACACTATGTTGCTCGTATCCAATTTTAATATTGCGTATGTGCTCGTAAATACGGTTTTTGAGCGGTCTGATAGTTCTTCCTATATATTGAGTGCCACATGGGCATGCAATCAAATATATAATCCCTTTTGTATGGCAAGTGATCTCTTCCCTGATTGTGTATGTTTGGCCTGTGATATGTGAACTGAAGGTTTTCTTGGTTTTGTTGGTCCTATTTGAAACTTTGCATCCCATGCATGTTCCACAATGGTGGAACCCTGGGTTAAGTGTGCTGCCGTCAATTTTACGCTGTATTTTTTGTGTTGGGGGGATATGGTTGCATACTAGCTGTTTTTTAATGTCCGGTGCTTTCCTATAGACCACTTTTGGTTGTGGGGGTAGGATGTCTGTTAGTGTATCGTCTTCCAGAAGGATGTGCCAGTGTTTTTTGACTATGTGTTTGATTTGGTTTGCCGAATTATTGTATTGTGTGATGAAGTAGGGGCCGTCCTTAATCTCTTTGGTGTTTGTATTTTTGTTCACTAATAATGCGTCCCTATCCGTCTCTTGTATTTTGTTGTATGCGTCGTCTATTGTTTTGATGTTATATTTCTTTTCTTTGAATTTTAGTTTGAGGTCTTGTCCTTGTGTTTGGTAGTCCTTTAACGTGGTGCAGTTTCTCCTGATTCTGGTGAACTGCCCTAGTGGGATGCTCTTGATCCAGTTGGGGTGGTGACTGCTGGTGGACAGGATGTAGCTGTTTATGTCAACGGGTTTGTGAAAAGTACGAGTGTTGAGTGTGTTGTTTTCTATGTATATTTCCAAATCTAGGAATTCTACTTTTTCTGTGCTGTAATTTGTGGTGAATTTGAGGTTGCGGTTATTGGAATTGATGTGGAAAAGGAATTGTGTGAGTGTTGATTCAGGTCCGTCCCATATGAATAGAATATCGTCAATGTATCTCCGCCAGAGGACGAGGTTCGCCCCAAAGTCATGCCCCTCCCATATGTTCTCTCTCTCCCAGTTGCTCATAAAGAGATTAGCATAACTTGGGGCGAACCTCGTCCCCATGGCGGTACCTGTTGTCTGTAAGTAGAATTGATCCTGAAACCAGGTGTAGTTATGTTCCAAAATGTACTTGATTGAGTCTAGAATAAATGTGGCCTGTGTGGGTTGCATATCTGGGTCAGTTTCTAAATAGTGTCTAATGCTGTCTAAACCGTGTTGGTGATTGATGATAGTATATAGAGATGTGACGTCACTAGTGCCTATCAACATCCCTTGTTTCCATTGAATGTTCTGTAATGTTTGAAGTGTGTGTGTGGTGTCTCTGAGATAGGATTTCTGTATGGTGACGTATTTTTGCAGGAAGTGATCTATGTAACGTGATAAATTGGATGAGATTGAGTCAATGCCTGAGATTATGGGTCTGCCTGGTGGGTTGGTGGTGTCTTTGTGTACTTTCGGTAATTGGTAAAAGACTGGTATGACGGGATTTTTCGGTGAAATGTATTCGTGTTCCTGTTTGTTGAGAATGTTTAAATCCAAGCCTCTGTCGAGATGTGCCTGTAGTGTTTTTTGGAATTCCTTGGTAGGGTCTCCCTTCAGGATATGATATGTTGTGGTGTCTCCTAATAGTCTCATGCTTTCTGTTATGTATTTGTGTTTGTCCAGGATTACCAGTCCGCCCCCTTTGTCCGCTGGCTTTATTACGATGTTGTCATTGTCTCTGATTTTCGTGAGGGAGTCTTTTTCTGCTTTGGTCATGTTGTATTTTTTGGGGTTATGTCTGTTGTCAATTTTTTCCATGTCCTTAACCACTAAGTCTTCAAATGTGTTGATGAAATGTCCTCTACTGTATGTTGGGTTGAATGTGGAAGGTTTCTTTAGGGTGGTGTGTTTAAATTGGTCAGTAGTCTGTTTTGGAATGTATTGTACATTTTCTTTGGCAAAATATTTTTTCAGGGTGATTTTTCGTGTAAATGATTTGATGTCTAAATATGTTTCGAATTTATTCAGAGTGTGGGTGGGTGCGAATTTTAGGCCTTTTTGAAGAGCTGAAAGTGATGCTGTATCTAGTTCTATGGAACTTAGATTGAAGATCCCTCCTTTTTTGTCTATACATGGGTTGGTTGGTGTATTTGGAACTCAATACTTAAAGAGAGCTCCACCAAACTGATACAATTATTGATCGATCAACACGAAAAAGATCTGATAACCCTAGACAAGGACATCACCTCACTACACTCTACCCTGGAACCATACAAAGAGCAGGAAGGCTATAGGAACATTGAAACAATCACAAAAACCAGACTGAACAAAGGGGAAACACACATCATAGAAAAGAAAAAATCCAAATTTCTAAGAGACAAATGGGGTATTAAAACACATACCACATCAAAAAACAAAAAACCTAGTCAAAAAATTACATCGAGATGCACCCCACAAAGAAAGAGAAGAAACACACAAACACACAAAAAACAACCATTGTTGAAACACACCCCAACTACCACAACAGGAAACAACAAAAACTACAGACACCCCACAAAAGGAACTGTTCTCACATACCAACAATACATGAAGGCAATTCATACAGAAATGGACGAAAACACAGACTCAGACACAAACACGTTGGACGAAACATGCATATCAGAGGCAGACTCTTCATTCTCAGTACACGGCACAGAACAATTGGATCATGCCGAAATAGCAAGACAATCATTAGGGATAGGCTGCATTACACAACTGAGAGGCCAAAACACTACAGAAAACGAGATGACTACACACGGCACCACAAACACAGAACAGAACAGAAACACAGACACACTAACACAGGACGCAAACACTACCCGATGGGATCTGAATTTTTTAGACCTAGAGGCAGGGTTTGCGTCCTGCCTCACACAAACAGCAAAGACCCCAACAAACAAACGAAAATTGGTAGAACTAGAAGAGGATGCAGGGGAGGCCAGAGAAGCCAACTTGCCACACATAGAACAGACCCACACCCCGAAAATACAGAGAACAGTAGAGATACGGGACCAGACCCAAATACACCAACCAACCCATGTATAGACAAAAAAGGAGGGATCTTCAATCTAAGTTCCATAGAACTAGATACAGCATCACTTTCAGCTCTTCAAAAAGGCCTAAAATTCGCACCCACCCACACTCTGAATAAATTCGAAACATATTTAGACATCAAATCATTTACACGAAAAATCACCCTGAAAAAATATTTTGCCAAAGAAAATGTACAATACATTCCAAAACAGACTACTGACCAATTTAAACACACCACCCTAAAGAAACCTTCCACATTCAACCCAACATACAGTAGAGGACATTTCATCAACACATTTGAAGACTTAGTGGTTAAGGACATGGAAAAAATTGACAACAGACATAACCCCAAAAAATACAACATGACCAAAGCAGAAAAAGACTCCCTCACGAAAATCAGAGACAATGACAACATCGTAATAAAGCCAGCGGACAAAGGGGGCGGACTGGTAATCCTGGACAAACACAAATACATAACAGAAAGCATGAGACTATTAGGAGACACCACAACATATCATATCCTGAAGGGAGACCCTACCAAGGAATTCCAAAAAACACTACAGGCACATCTCGACAGAGGCTTGGATTTAAACATTCTCAACAAACAGGAACACGAATACATTTCACCGAAAAATCCCGTCATACCAGTCTTTTACCAATTACCGAAAGTACACAAAGACACCACCAACCCACCAGGCAGACCCATAATCTCAGGCATTGACTCAATCTCATCCAATTTATCACGTTACATAGATCACTTCCTGCAAAAATACGTCACCATACAGAAATCCTATCTCAGAGACACCACACACACACTTCAAACATTACAGAACATTCAATGGAAACAAGGGATGTTGATAGGCACTAGTGACGTCACATCTCTATATACTATCATCAATCACCAACACGGTTTAGACAGCATTAGACACTATTTAGAAACTGACCCAGATATGCAACCCACACAGGCCACATTTATTCTAGACTCAATCAAGTACATTTTGGAACATAACTACACCTGGTTTCAGGATCAATTCTACTTACAGACAACAGGTACCGCCATGGGGACGAGGTTCGCCCCAAGTTATGCTAATCTCTTTATGAGCAACTGGGAGAGAGAGAACATATGGGAGGGGCATGACTTTGGGGCGAACCTCGTCCTCTGGCGGAGATACATTGACGATATTCTATTCATATGGGACGGACCTGAATCAACACTCACACAATTCCTTTTCCACATCAATTCCAATAACCGCAACCTCAAATTCACCACAAATTACAGCACAGAAAAAGTAGAATTCCTAGATTTGGAAATATACATAGAAAACAACACACTCAACACTCGTACTTTTCACAAACCCGTTGACATAAACAGCTACATCCTGTCCACCAGCAGTCACCACCCCAACTGGATCAAGAGCATCCCACTAGGGCAGTTCACCAGAATCAGGAGAAACTGCACCACGTTAAAGGACTACCAAACACAAGGACAAGACCTCAAACTAAAATTCAAAGAAAAGAAATATAACATCAAAACAATAGACGACGCATACAACAAAATACAAGAGACGGATAGGGACGCATTATTAGTGAACAAAAATACAAACACCAAAGAGATTAAGGACGGCCCCTACTTCATCACACAATACAATAATTCGGCAAACCAAATCAAACACATAGTCAAAAAACACTGGCACATCCTTCTGGAAGACGATACACTAACAGACATCCTACCCCCACAACCAAAAGTGGTCTATAGGAAAGCACCGGACATTAAAAAACAGCTAGTATGCAACCATATCCCCCCAACACAAAAAATACAGCGTAAAATTGACGGCAGCACACTTAACCCAGGGTTCCACCATTGTGGAACATGCATGGGATGCAAAGTTTCAAATAGGACCAACAAAACCAAGAAAACCTTCAGTTCACATATCACAGGCCAAACATACACAATCAGGGAAGAGATCACTTGCCATACAAAAGGGATTATATATTTGATTGCATGCCCATGTGGCACTCAATATATAGGAAGAACTATCAGACCGCTCAAAAACCGTATTTACGAGCACATACGCAATATTAAAATTGGATACGAGCAACATAGTGTGTCACAACACTTTAAAGACAAACACAACCAAAACCCAGCACTCATGACTTTCATGGGTATCAAACATGTAACACACAACTGGAGAGGGGGTGACTACAACAAAAAAATCAATAAAGAGGAAATGAAGTGGATTTACACCTTAAAAACAATGCAACCCAATGGACACAACATAGAGTTCAACATTAGCAGCATTACCTAAATGATTACAAAGTACATAACAAAAAATAAAAAATAAACCATTTTTTCTTTCTTTTCCCCATTCCCATCTACCCCTTCCACCCAATTCCCCTTAAACCCCCCCCCCCCTTTTTTCTTTTTCTTTTTTCTTTTCTCTTCAATTTTTAACCTCAGAGACATCAGAATGACGATCCTACTGTGACCTCCCCGTATCATGACCGGACAAAATTCATCAACCCCTCACACACCCCTATTTCTGATATGCACACGTTCAATAACGACACCACCTGCTGACATTATCCCACGTAATTACGTACCGACTTCCCGACCCTCCAAACATGATTAATAACACCATCTTTTATTACCATTACACCCAACCCTATGCCGACACCATTATCGATTTTAAAATGACTAAACAAATATGACTCCCTACATGATAAATATGAACTGCCGACCTTTGACCGACCAGCATTACCATCACCATGGCAGCACGCAAGATGGGAGACACTCCCACTAACGTGACACACTGGACCCACCCACATACCCTATTTAAACACTCTGCATATCCCAATGAAGTATCCTTGACAAAGGCTGTCTCACAGCTGAAACGCGTTGGACCTTACATCACCCACAGGCACCTTGCCGCCCGACACATCCATTTGCCTCCGTTGCCTCCGTGTCAGCACGAGACGCTGACGTCATCACAGTGCGCCGGGACACGCCGCGTCCTGCAGACCGGCAACCCGGCACCCGCACCCGCTAGGAACGGAGGAAGACACCACATCTACGCTGCAGCAGCAGCAGTAACCCAAGGACCCCGGCACTCCCAGTGAGCCCAGGACGTCCGCACAGCAACAGATAACAGGGTAAGAAGCAGGTCGCGGGACGCCGCTACCTGCACGACATTCTTCCCTGCACAACTGTTTTTTTCAACACAGAGTTTGTACTGTCAGCACACTAACAATGTTAGGAGACATAAGTCTGGCAGATTTATGGTAGAAAGGTACCTGTTGGCACCCTGATTCCCACAAGGGACTCCTCACCAGCACGCTGACTATCACCTCAGAGACTCCACACCTCACTGTATCCCAATAGGAGACATATGTCCCTTTAGGACATATGGTAAAAGGGAACCTGTTGGCATCCCAATTCCCACCAAGGGTTCCTACAGGGACAGTGAAGTGTGCAACGATTCATACCGACATTGCTCAGTTGACTGTGTCGACACCAGCCAAGCGGAATACCCGCACATTATTACTGTCATATTAATAAATATTTCTTATTTTACTACTTCTTCTCCTGACTGTTATTAGATACCATCACACCCCCCGACATAACCCCCCCCCCCCCACAATCCATTCCCCATCCCCTCTTTCCCCCCCCCCCCACTCCCCCCTTTTCCCCCCCCCCCCTTTTTTTCTTACCTTACCTCCCCACCCATTTCACTATACATACCACACATAGAGTGCGCTATCCATTTATCTATTCAAACTATAACTAAGGGGCTCTGGACAACCCCTAGGATTAAGCAGCACCACGCACATTTGTAGTAGGTAGAGCGCAATATACTGCCATTTCTTTCACGACATCACTGATGATGTCATAATTGATTTTGACCGTCTTTTCGAAACTGTAAAATTGACGCTTCTGAACTCACGAATGGCACGGACATCATCTACGACAGTAATTTTAAAACCGATTATGTCAATTGTGACATCACTGATGATGTCATAATTGATTTTGACCGTCTTTTCGAAACTGTAAAATTGACGCTTCTGAACTCACGAATGGCACGGACATCATCTACGACAGTAATTTTAAAACCGATAATGTCAATTGTGACATCACTGATGATGTCATAATTGATTTTAACCATCTTTTCAAAACTGTAAAATTGACGCTTCTGAACTCACGGATGGCTCGGACATCATCTACGACAGTAATTTTAAAACCGATAATGTCAATTGTGACATCACTGATGATGTCATAATTGATTTTGACCGTCTTTTCGAAACTGTAAAATTGACGCTTCTGAACTCACGGATGGCACGGACATCATCTACGACAGTAATTTTAAAACCGATAATGTCAATTGTGACATCACTGATGATGTCATAATTGATTTTGACCGTCTTTTCGAAACTGTAAAATTGACGCTTCTGAACTCACGGATGGCACGGACATCATCTACGACAGTAATTTTAAAACCGATAATGTCAATTGTGACATCACTGATGATGTCATAATTGATTTTGACCGTCTTTTCGAAACTGTAAAATTGACGCTTCTGAACTCACGAATGGCACGGACATCATCTACGACAGTAATTTTAAAACCGATAATGTCAATTGTGACATCACTGATGATGTCATAATTGATTTTGACCGTATTTTCGAAACTGTAAAATTGACGCTTCTGAACTCACGGATGGCACGGACATCATCTACGACAGTAATTTTAAAACCGATTATGTCAATTGTGACATCACTGATGATGTCATAATTGATTTTAACCATCTTTTCGAAACTGTAAAATTGACGCTTCTGAACTCACGGATGGCACGGACATCATCTACGACAGTAATTTTAAAACCGATAATGTCAATTGTGACATCACTGATGATGTCATAATTGATTTTGACCGTCTTTTCGAAACTGTAAAATTGACGCTTCTGAACTCACGAATGGCACGGACATCATCTACGACAGTAATTTTAAAACCGATAATGTCAATTGTGACATCACTGATGATGTCATAATTGATTTTGACCGTCTTTTCGAAACTGTAAAATTGACGCTTCTGAACTCACGAATGGCACGGACATCATCTACGACAGTAATTTTAAAACCGATAATGTCAATTGTGACATCACTGATGATGTCATAATTGATTTTGACCATCTTTTCAAAACTGTAAAATTGATGCTTCTGAACTCACGGATGGCACAGACATCATCTACGACAGTAATTTTAAAACCGATTATGTCAATTGTGACATCACTGATGATGTCATAATTGATTTTGACCGTCTTTTCGAAACTGTAAAATTGACGCTTCTGAACTCACGGATGGCACGGACATCATCTACGACAGTAATTTTAAAACCGATAATGTCAATTGTGACATCACTGATGATGTCATAATTGATTTTGACCGTCTTTTCGAAACTGTAAAATTGACGCTTCTGAACTCAAGGATGGCACGGACATCATCTACGACAGTAATTTTAAAACCGATTATGTCAATTGTGACATCACTGATGATGTCATAATTGATTTTGACCGTCTTTTCGAAACTGTAAAATTGACGCTTCTGAACTCACGAATGGCACGGACATCATCTACGACAGTAATTTTAAAACCGATAATGTCAATTGTGACATCACTGATGATGTCATAATTGATTTTGACCGTCTTTTCGAAACTGTAAAATTGACGCTTCTGAACTCACGAATGGCACGGACATCATCTACGACAGTAATTTTAAAACCGATAATGTCAATTGTGACATCACTGATGATGTCATTATTGATTTTGACCGTATTTTCGAAACTGTAAAATTGACGCTTCTGAACTCACGGATGGCACGGACATCATCTACGACAGTAATTTTAAAACCGATTATGTCAATTGTGACATCACTGATGATGTCATAATTGATTTTAACCATCTTTTCGAAACTGTAAAATTGACGCTTCTGAACTCACGGATGGCACGGACATCATCTACGACAGTAATTTTAAAACCGATAATGTCAATTGTGACATCACTGATGATGTCATAATTGATTTTGACCGTCTTTTCGAAACTGTAAAATTGACGCTTCTGAACTCACGAATGGCACGGACATCATCTACGACAGTAATTTTAAAACCGATAATGTCAATTGTGACATCACTGATGATGTCATAATTGATTTTGACCGTCTTTTCGAAACTGTAAAATTGACGCTTCTGAACTCACGAATGGCACGGACATCATCTACGACAGTAATTTTAAAACCGATAATGTCAATTGTGACATCACTGATGATGTCATAATTGATTTTAACCATCTTTTCAAAACTGTAAAATTGACGCTTCTGAACTCACGGATGGCTCGGACATCATCTACGACAGTAATTTTAAAACCGATAATGTCAATTGTGACATCACTGATGATGTCATAATTGATTTTGACCGTCTTTTCGAAACTGTAAAATTGACGCTTCTGAACTCACGGATGGCACGGACATAATCTACGACAGTAATTTTAAAACCGATAATGTCAATTGTGACATCACTGATGATGTCATAATTGATTTTGACCGTCTTTTCGAAACTGTAAAATTGACGCTTCTGAACTCACGGATGGCACGGACATCATCTACGACAGTAATTTTAAAACCGATTATGTCAATTGTGACATCACTGATGATGTCATAATTGATTTTAACCATCTTTTCAAAACTGTAAAATTGATGCTTCTGAACTCACGGATGGCACGGACATCATCTACGACATTAATTTTAAAACCGATAATGTCAATTGTGACATCACTGATGATGTCATAATTGATTTTGACCGTCTTTTCGAAACTGTAAAATTGACGCTTCTGAACTCACGAATGGCACGGACATCATCTACGACAGTAATTTTAAAACCGATAATGTCAATTGTGACATCACTGATGATGTCATAATTGATTTTGACCGTCTTTTCGAAACTGTAAAATTGACGCTTCTGAACTCACGAATGGCACGGACATCATCTACGACAGTAATTTTAAAACCGATAATGTCAATTGTGACATCACTGATGATGTCATAATTGATTTTGACCGTATTTTCGAAACTGTAAAATTGACGCTTCTGAACTCACGGATGGCACGGACATCATCTACGACAGTAATTTTAAAACCGATTATGTCAATTGTGACATCACTGATGATGTCATAATTGATTTTGACCGTCTTTTCGAAACTGTAAAATTGACGCTTCTGAACTCACGGATGGCACGGACATCATCTACGACAGTAATTTTAAAACCGATAATGTCAATTGTGACATCACTGATGATGTCATAATTGATTTTGACCGTCTTTTCGAAACTGTAAAATTGACGCTTCTGAACTCACGGATGGCACGGACATCATCTACGACAGTAATTTTAAAACCGATAATGTCAATTGTGACATCACTGATGATGTCATAATTGATTTTGACCGTCTTTTCGAAACTGTAAAATTGACGCTTCTGAACTCACGGATGGCACGGACATCATCTACGACAGTAATTTTAAAACCGATTATGTCAATTGTGACATCACTGATGATGTCATAATTGATTTTAACCATCTTTTCAAAACTGTAAAATTGACGCTTCTGAACTCACGGATGGCACGGACATCATCTACGACAGTAATTTTAAAACCGATAATGTCAATTGTGACATCACTGATGATGTCATAATTGATTTTGACCGTCTTTTCGAAACTGTAAAATTGACGCTTCTGAACTCACGAATGGCACGGACATCATCTACGACAGTAATTTTAAAACCGATAATGTCAATTGTGACATCACTGATGATGTCATAATTGATTTTGACCGTCTTTTCGAAACTGTAAAATTGACGCTTCTGAACTCACGAATGGCACGGACATCATCTACGACAGTAATTTTAAAACCGATAATGTCAATTGTGACATCACTGATGATGTCATAATTGATTTTGACCGTCTTTACGAAACTGTAAAATTGACGCTTCTGAACTCACGAATGGCACGGACATCATCTACGACAGTAATTTTAAAACCGATAATGTCAATTGTGACATCACTGATGATGTCATAATTGATTTTGACCGTCTTTTCGAAACTGTAAAATTGACGCTTCTGAACTCACGAATGGCACGGACATCATCTACGACAGTAATTTTAAAACCGATAATGTCAATTGTGACATCACTGATGATGTCATAATTGATTTTAACCATCTTTTCAAAACTGTAAAATATACGCTTCTGAACTCACGGATGGCTCGGACATCATCTACGACAGTAATTTTAAAACCGATAATGTCAATTGTGACATCACTGATGATGTCATAATTGATTTTGACCGTCTTTTCGAAACTGTAAAATTGACGCTTCTGAACTCACGGATTGCATGGACATCATCTACGACAGTAATTTTAAAACCGATAATGTCAATTGTGACATCACTGATGATGTCATAATTGATTTTGACCGTCTTTTCGAAACTGTAAAATTGACGCTTCTGAACTCACGAATGGCACGGACATCATCTACGACAGTAATTTTAAAACCGATAATGTCAATTGTGACATCACTGATGATGTCATAATTGATTTTGACCGTCTTTTCGAAACTGTAAAATTGACGCTTCTGAACTCACGAATGGCACGGACATCATCTACGACAGTAATTTTAAAACCGATAATGTCAATTGTGACATCACTGATGATGTCATAATTGATTTTGACCATCTTTTCAAAACTGTAAAATTGATGCTTCTGAACTCACGGATGGCACAGACATCATCTACGACAGTAATTTTAAAACCGATTATGTCAATTGTGACATCACTGATGATGTCATAATTGATTTTGACCGTCTTTTCGAAACTGTAAAATTGACGCTTCTGAACTCACGGATGGCACGGACATCATCTACGACAGTAATTTTAAAACCGATAATGTCAATTGTGACATCACTGATGATGTCATAATTGATTTTGACCGTCTTTTCGAAACTGTAAAATTGACGCTTCTGAACTCACGGATGGCACGGACATCATCTACGACAGTAATTTTAAAACCGATAATGTCAATTGTGACATCACTGATGATGTCATAATTGATTTTGACCGTCTTTTCGAAACTGTAAAATTGACGCTTCTGAACTCACGGATGGCACGGACATCATCTACGACAGTAATTTTAAAACCGATTATGTCAATTGTGACATCACTGATGATGTCATAATTGATTTTAACCATCTTTTCAAAACTGTAAAATTGACGCTTCTGAACTCACGGATGGCACGGACATCATCTACGACAGTAATTTTAAAACCGATAATGTCAATTGTGACATCACTGATGATGTCATAATTGATTTTGACCGTCTTTTCGAAACTGTAAAATTGACGCTTCTGAACTCACGAATGGCACGGACATCATCTACGACAGTAATTTTAAAACCGATAATGTCAATTGTGACATCACTGATGATGTCATAATTGATTTTGACCGTCTTTTCGAAACTGTAAAATTGACGCTTCTGAACTCACGAATGGCACGGACATCATCTACGACAGTAATTTTAAAACCGATAATGTCAATTGTGACATCACTGATGATGTCATTATTGATTTTGACCGTATTTTCGAAACTGTAAAATTGACGCTTCTGAACTCACGGATGGCACGGACATCATCTACGACAGTAATTTTAAAACCGATTATGTCAATTGTGACATCACTGATGATGTCATAATTGATTTTAACCATCTTTTCGAAACTGTAAAATTGACGCTTCTGAACTCACGGATGGCACGGACATCATCTACGACAGTAATTTTAAAACCGATAATGTCAATTGTGACATCACTGATGATGTCATAATTGATTTTGACCGTCTTTTCGAAACTGTAAAATTGACGCTTCTGAACTCACGAATGGCACGGACATCATCTACGACAGTAATTTTAAAACCGATTATGTCAATTGTGACATCACTGATGATGTCATAATTGATTTTGACCGTCTTTTCGAAACTGTAAAATTGACGCTTCTGAACTCACGAATGGCACGGACATCATCTACGACAGTAATTTTAAAACCGATAATGTCAATTGTGACATCACTGATGATGTCATAATTGATTTTAACCATCTTTTCAAAACTGTAAAATTGACGCTTCTGAACTCACGGATGGCTCGGACATCATCTACGACAGTAATTTTAAAACCGATAATGTCAATTGTGACATCACTGATGATGTCATAATTGATTTTGACCGTCTTTTCGAAACTGTAAAATTGACGCTTCTGAACTCACGGATGGCACGGACATCATCTACGACAGTAATTTTAAAACCGATAATGTCAATTGTGACATCACTGATGATGTCATAATTGATTTTGACCGTCTTTTCGAAACTGTAAAATTGACGCTTCTGAACTCACGGATGGCACGGACATCATCTACGACAGTAATTTTAAAACCGATAATGTCAATTGTGACATCACTGATGATGTCATAATTGATTTTGACCGTCTTTTCGAAACTGTAAAATTGACGCTTCTGAACTCACGAATGGCACGGACATCATCTACGACAGTAATTTTAAAACCGATAATGTCAATTGTGACATCACTGATGATGTCATAATTGATTTTGACCGTATTTTCGAAACTGTAAAATTGACGCTTCTGAACTCACGGATGGCACGGACATCATCTACGACAGTAATTTTAAAACCGATTATGTCAATTGTGACATCACTGATGATGTCATAATTGATTTTAACCATCTTTTCGAAACTGTAAAATTGACGCTTCTGAACTCACGGATGGCACGGACATCATCTACGACAGTAATTTTAAAACCGATAATGTCAATTGTGACATCACTGATGATGTCATAATACATTTTGACCGTCTTTTCGAAACTGTAAAATTGACGCTTCTGAACTCACGAATGGCACGGACATCATCTACGACAGTAATTTTAAAACCGATAATGTCAATTGTGACATCACTGATGATGTCATAATTGATTTTGACCGTCTTTTCGAAACTGTAAAATTGACGCTTCTGAACTCACGAATGGCACGGACATCATCTACGACAGTAATTTTAAAACCGATAATGTCAATTGTGACATCACTGATGATGTCATAATTGATTTTGACCATCTTTTCAAAACTGTAAAATTGATGCTTCTGAACTCACGGATGGCACAGACATCATCTACGACAGTAATTTTAAAACCGATTATGTCAATTGTGACATCACTGATGATGTCATAATTGATTTTGACCGTCTTTTCGAAACTGTAAAATTGACGCTTCTGAACTCACGGATGGCACGGACATCATCTACGACAGTAATTTTAAAACCGATAATGTCAATTGTGACATCACTGATGATGTCATAATTGATTTTGACCGTCTTTTCGAAACTGTAAAATTGACGCTTCTGAACTCAAGGATGGCACGGACATCATCTACGACAGTAATTTTAAAACCGATTATGTCAATTGTGACATCACTGATGATGTCATAATTGATTTTGACCGTCTTTTCGAAACTGTAAAATTGACGCTTCTGAACTCACGAATGGCACGGACATCATCTACGACAGTAATTTTAAAACCGATAATGTCAATTGTGACATCACTGATGATGTCATAATTGATTTTGACCGTCTTTTCGAAACTGTAAAATTGACGCTTCTGAACTCACGAATGGCACGGACATCATCTACGACAGTAATTTTAAAACCGATAATGTCAATTGTGACATCACTGATGATGTCATTATTGATTTTGACCGTATTTTCGAAACTGTAAAATTGACGCTTCTGAACTCACGGATGGCACGGACATCATCTACGACAGTAATTTTAAAACCGATTATGTCAATTGTGACATCACTGATGATGTCTAATTGATTTTAACCATCTTTTCGAAACTGTAAAATTGACGCTTCTGAACTCACGGATGGCACGGACATCATCTACGACAGTAATTTTAAAACCGATAATGTCAATTGTGACATCACTGATGATGTCATAATTGATTTTGACCGTCTTTTCGAAACTGTAAAATTGACGCTTCTGAACTCACGAATGGCACGGACATCATCTACGACAGTAATTTTAAAACCGATAATGTCAATTGTGACATCACTGATGATGTCATAATTGATTTTGACCGTCTTTTCGAAACTGTAAAATTGACGCTTCTGAACTCACGAATGGCACGGACATCATCTACGACAGTAATTTTAAAACCGATAATGTCAATTGTGACATCACTGATGATGTCATAATTGATTTTAACCATCTTTTCAAAACTGTAAAATTGACGCTTCTGAACTCACGGATGGCTCGGACATCATCTACGACAGTAATTTTAAAACCGATAATGTCAATTGTGACATCACTGATGATGTCATAATTGATTTTGACCGTCTTTTCGAAACTGTAAAATTGACGCTTCTGAACTCACGGATGGCACGGACATAATCTACGACAGTAATTTTAAAACCGATAATGTCAATTGTGACATCACTGATGATGTCATAATTGATTTTGACCGTCTTTTCGAAACTGTAAAATTGACGCTTCTGAACTCACGGATGGCACGGACATCATCTACGACAGTAATTTTAAAACCGATTATGTCAATTGTGACATCACTGATGATGTCATAATTGATTTTAACCATCTTTTCAAAACTGTAAAATTGATGCTTCTGAACTCACGGATGGCACGGACATCATCTACGACATTAATTTTAAAACCGATAATGTCAATTGTGACATCACTGATGATGTCATAATTGATTTTGACCGTCTTTTCGAAACTGTAAAATTGACGCTTCTGAACTCACGAATGGCACGGACATCATCTACGACAGTAATTTTAAAACCGATAATGTCAATTGTGACATCACTGATGATGTCATAATTGATTTTGACCGTCTTTTCGAAACTGTAAAATTGACGCTTCTGAACTCACGAATGGCACGGACATCATCTACGACAGTAATTTTAAAACCGATAATGTCAATTGTGACATCACTGATGATGTCATAATTGATTTTGACCGTATTTTCGAAACTGTAAAATTGACGCTTCTGAACTCACGGATGGCACGGACATCATCTACGACAGTAATTTTAAAACCGATTATGTCAATTGTGACATCACTGATGATGTCATAATTGATTTTAACCATCTCTTCGAAACTGTAAAATTGACGCTTCTGAACTCACGGATGGCACGGACATCATCTACGACAGTAATTTTAAAACCGATAATGTCAATTGTGACATCACTGATGATGTCATAATTGATTTTGACCGTCTTTTCGAAACTGTAAAATTGACGCTTCTGAACTCACGAATGGCACGGACATCATCTACGACAGTAATTTTAAAACCGATAATGTCAATTGTGACATCACTGATGATGTCATAATTGATTTTGACCGTCTTTTCGAAACTGTAAAATTGACGCTTCTGAACTCACGAATGGCACGGACATCATCTACGACAGTAATTTTAAAACCGATAATGTCAATTGTGACATCACTGATGATGTCATAATTGATTTTAACCATCTTTTCAAAACTGTAAAATTGACGCTTCTGAACTCACGGATGGCTCGGACATCATCTACGACAGTAATTTTAAAACCGATAATGTCAATTGTGACATCACTGATGATGTCATAATTGATTTTGACCGTCTTTTCGAAACTGTAAAATTGACGCTTCTGAACTCACGGATGGCACGGACATCATCTACGACATTAATTTTAAAACCGATTATGTCAATTGTGACATCACTGATGATGTCATAATTGATTTTAACCATCTTTTCAAAACTGTAAAATTGACGCTTCTGAACTCACGGATGGCACGGACATAATCTACGACAGTAATTTTAAAACCGATAATATCAATTGTGACATCACTGATGATGTCATAATTGATTTTGACCGTCTTTTTGAAACTGTAAAATTGACGCTTCTGAACTCACGGATGGCACGGACATCATCTACGACAGTAATTTTAAAGCCGATAATGTCAATTGTGACATCACTGATGATGTCATAATTGATTTTGACCATCTTTTCAAAACTGTAAAATTGATGCTTCTGAACTCACGGATGGCACAGACATCATCTACGACAGTAATTTTAAAACCGATTATGTCAATTATGACATCACTGATGATGTCATAATTGATTTTGACCGTCTTTTCGAAACTGTAAAATTGACGCTTCTGAACTCACGGATGGCATGGACATCATCTACGACAGTAATTTTAAAACCGATAATGTCAATTGTGACATCACTGATGATGTCATAATTGATTTTAACCATCTTTTCAAAACTGTAAAATTGACGCTTCTGAACTCACGGATGGCACGGACATCATCTACGACAGTAATTTTAAAACCGATAATGTCAATTGTGACATCACTGATGATGTCATAATTGATTTTGACCATCTTTTCAAAACTGTAAAATTGATGCTTCTGAACTCACGGATGGCACAGACATCATCTACGACAGTAATTTTAAAACCGATAATGTCAATTGTGACATCACTAATGATGTCATAATTGATTTTGACCATCTTTTCAAAACTGTAAAATTGATGCTTCTGAACTCACGGATGGCACAGACATCATCTACGACAGTAATGTTAAAACCGATTATGTCAATTGTGACATCACTGATGATGTCATAATTGATTTTGACCGTCTTTTCGAAACTGTAAAATTGACGCTTCTGAACTCACGAATGGCACGGACATCATCTACGACAGTAATTTTAAAACCGATAATGTCAATTGTGACATCACTGATGATGTCATTATTGATTTTGACCGTATTTTCGAAACTGTAAAATTGACGCTTCTGAACTCACGGATGGCACGGACATCATCTACGACAGTAATTTTAAAACCGATTATGTCAATTGTGACATCACTGATGATGTCATAATTGATTTTAACCATCTTTTCAAAACTGTAAAATTGATGCTTCTGAACTCACGGATGGCACGGACATCATCTACGACAGTAATTTTAAAACCGATAATGTCAATTGTGACATCACTGATGATGTCATAATTGATTTTGACCGTCTTTTCGAAACTGTAAAATTGACGCTTCTGAACTCACGAATGGCACGGACATCATCTACGACAGTAATTTTAAAACCGATAATGTCAATTGTGACATCACTGATGATGTCATAATTGATTTTGACCGTCTTTTCGAAACTGTAAAATTGACGCTTCTGAACTCACGAATGGCACGGACATCATCTACGACAGTAATTTTAAAACCGATAATGTCAATTGTGACATCACTGATGATGTCATAATTGATTTTGACCGTATTTTCGAAACTGTAAAATTGACGCTTCTGAACTCACGGATGGCACGGACATCATCTACGACAGTAATTTTAAAACCGATTATGTCAATTGTGACATCACTGATGATGTCATAATTGATTTTAACCATCTTTTCGAAACTGTAAAATTGACGCTTCTGAACTCACGGATGGCACGGACATCATCTACGACAGTAATTTTAAAACCGATAATGTCAATTGTGACATCACTGATGATGTCATAATTGATTTTGACCGTCTTTTCGAAACTGTAAAATTGACGCTTCTGAACTCACGGATGGCACGGACATCATCTACGACAGTAATTTTAAAACCGATAATGTCAATTGTGACATCACTGATGATGTCATAATTGATTTTGACCGTCTTTTCGAAACTGTAAAATTGACGCTTCTGAACTCACGGATGGCACGGACATCATCTACGACAGTAATTTTAAAACCGATAATGTCAATTGTGACATCACTGATGATGTCATAATTGATTTTGACCGTCTTTTCGAAACTGTAAAATTGACGCTTCTGAACTCACGGATGGCACGGACATCATCTACGACAGTAATTTTAAAACCGATTATGTCAATTGTGACATCACTGATGATGTCATAATTGATTTTAACCATCTTTTCAAAACTGTAAAATTGATGCTTCTGAACTCACGGATGGCACGGACATCATCTACGACAGTAATTTTAAAACCGATAATGTCAATTGTGACATCACTGATGATGTCATAATTGATTTTGACCGTCTTTTCGAAACTGTAAAATTGACGCTTCTGAACTCACGAATGGCACGGACATCATCTACGACAGTAATTTTAAAACCGATAATGTCAATTGTGACATCACTGATGATGTCATAATTGATTTTGACCGTCTTTTCGAAACTGTAAAATTGACGCTTCTGAACTCACGAATGGCACGGACATCATCTACGACAGTAATTTTAAAACCGATAATGTCAATTGTGACATCACTGATGATGTCATTATTGATTTTGACCGTATTTTCGAAACTGTAAAATTGACGCTTCTGAACTCACGGATGGCACGGACATCATCTACGACAGTAATTTTAAAACCGATTATGTCAATTGTGACATCACTGATGATGTCATAATTGATTTTAACCATCTTTTCGAAACTGTAAAATTGACGCTTCTGAACTCACGGATGGCACGGACATCATCTACGACAGTAATTTTAAAACCGATAATGTCAATTGTGACATCACTGATGATGTCATAATTGATTTTGACCGTCTTTTCGAAACTGTAAAATTGACGCTTCTGAACTCACGAATGGCACGGACATCATCTACGACAGTAATTTTAAAACCGATAATGTCAATTGTGACATCACTGATGATGTCATAATTGATTTTGACCGTCTTTTCGAAACTGTAAAATTGACGCTTCTGAACTCACGAATGGCACGGACATCATCTACGACAGTAATTTTAAAACCGATAATGTCAATTGTGACATCACTGATGATGTCATAATTGATTTTAACCATCTTTTCAAAACTGTAAAATTGACGCTTCTGAACTCACGGATGGCTCGGACATCATCTACGACAGTAATTTTAAAACCGATAATGTCAATTGTGACATCACTGATGATGTCATAATTGATTTTGACCGTCTTTTCGAAACTGTAAAATTGACGCTTCTGAACTCACGGATGGCACGGACATCATCTACGACAGTAATTTTAAAACCGATAATGTCAATTGTGACATCACTGATGATGTCATAATTGATTTTGACCGTCTTTTCGAAACTGTAAAATTGACGCTTCTGAACTCACGGATGGCACGGACATCATCTACGACAGTAATTTTAAAACCGATAATGTCAATTGTGACATCACTGATGATGTCATAATTGATTTTGACCGTCTTTTCGAAACTGTAAAATTGACGCTTCTGAACTCACGAATGGCACGGACATCATCTACGACAGTAATTTTAAAACCGATAATGTCAATTGTGACATCACTGATGATGTCATAATTGATTTTGACCGTATTTTCGAAACTGTAAAATTGACGCTTCTGAACTCACGGATGGCACGGACATCATCTACGACAGTAATTTTAAAACCGATTATGTCAATTATGACATCACTGATGATGTCATAATTGATTTTAACCATCTTTTCGAAACTGTAAAATTGACGCTTCTGAACTCACGGATGGCACGGACATCATCTACGACAGTAATTTTAAAACCGATAATGTCAATTGTGACATCACTGATGATGTCATAATTGATTTTGACCGTCTTTTCGAAACTGTAAAATTGACGCTTCTGAACTCACGAATGGCACGGACATCATCTACGACAGTAATTTTAAAACCGATAATGTCAATTGTGACATCACTGATGATGTCATAATTGATTTTGACCGTCTTTTCGAAACTGTAAAATTGACGCTTCTGAACTCACGAATGGCACGGACATCATCTACGACAGTAATTTTAAAACCGATAATGTCAATTGTGACATCACTGATGATGTCATAATTGATTTTGACCATCTTTTCAAAACTGTAAAATTGATGCTTCTGAACTCACGGATGGCACAGACATCATCTACGACAGTAATTTTAAAACCGATTATGTCAATTGTGACATCACTGATGATGTCATAATTGATTTTGACCGTCTTTTCGAAACTGTAAAATTGACGCTTCTGAACTCACGGATGGCACGGACATCATCTACGACAGTAATTTTAAAACCGATAATGTCAATTGTGACATCACTGATGATGTCATAATTGATTTTGACCGTCTTTTCGAAACTGTAAAATTGACGCTTCTGAACTCACGAATGGCACGGACATCATCTACGACAGTAATTTTAAAACCGATAATGTCAATTGTGACATCACTGATGATGTCATTATTGATTTTGACCGTATTTTCGAAACTGTAAAATTGACGCTTCTGAACTCACGGATGGCACGGACATCATCTACGACAGTAATTTTAAAACCGATTATGTCAATTGTGACATCACTGATGATGTCATAATTGATTTTAACCATCTTTTCGAAACTGTAAAATTGACGCTTCTGAACTCACGGATGGCACGGACATCATCTACGACAGTAATTTTAAAACCGATAATGTCAATTGTGACATCACTGATGATGTCATAATTGATTTTGACCGTCTTTTCGAAACTGTAAAATTGACGCTTCTGAACTCACGAATGGCACGGACATCATCTACGACAGTAATTTTAAAACCGATAATGTCAATTGTGACATCACTGATGATGTCATAATTGATTTTGACCGTCTTTTCGAAACTGTAAAATTGACGCTTCTGAACTCACGAATGGCACGGACATCATCTACGACAGTAATTTTAAAACCGATAATGTCAATTGTGACATCACTGATGATGTCATAATTGATTTTAACCATCTTTTCAAAACTGTAAAATTGACGCTTCTGAACTCACTAATGGCTCGGACATCATCTACGACAGTAATTTTAAAACCGATAATGTCAATTGTGACATCACTGATGATGTCATAATTGATTTTGAACCGTCTTTTCGAAACTGTAAAATTGACGCTTCTGAACTCACGGATGGCACGGACATCATCTACGACAGTAATTTTAAAACCGATAATGTCAATTGTGACATCACTGATGATGTCATAATTGATTTTGACCGTCATTTTCGAAACTGTAAAATTGACGCTTCTGAACTCACGGATGGCACGGACATCATCTACGACAGTAATTTTAAAACCGATAATGTCAATTGTGACATCACTGATGATGTCATAATTGATTTTGACCGTCTTTTCGAAACTGTAAAATTGACGCTTCTGAACTCACGGATGGCACGGACATCATCTACGACAGTAATTTTAAAACCGATAATGTCAATTGTGACATCACTGATGATGTCATAATTGATTTTGACCGTCTTTTCGAAACTGTAAAATTGACGCTTCTGAACTCACGGATGGCACGGACATCATCTACGACAGTAATTTTAAAACCGATAATGTCAATTGTGACATCACTGATGATGTCATAATTGATTTTAACCATCTTTTCGAAACTGTAAAATTGACGCTTCTGAACTCACGGATGGCACGGACATCATCTACGACAGTAATTTTAAAACCGATAATGTCAATTGTGACATCACTGATGATGTCATAATTGATTTTGACCGTCTTTTCGAAACTGTAAAATTGACGCTTCTGAACTCACGAATGGCACGGACATCATCTACGACAGTAATTTTAAAACCGATAATGTCAATTGTGACATCACTGATGATGTCATAATTGATTTTGACCGTCTTTTCGAAACTGTAAAATTGACGCTTCTGAACTCACGAATGGCACGGACATCATCTACGACAGTAATTTTAAAACCGATAATGTCAATTGTGACATCACTGATGATGTCATAATTGATTTTGACCATCTTTCAAAACTGTAAAATTGATGCTTCTGAACTCACGGATGGCACAGACATCATCTACGACAGTAATTTTAAAACCGATTATGTCAATTGTGACATCACTGATGATGTCATAATTGATTTTGACCGTCTTTTCGAAACTGTAAAATTGACGCTTCTGAACTCACGGATGGCACGGACATCATCTACGACAGTAATTTTAAAACCGATAATGTCAATTGTGACATCACTGATGATGTCATAATTGATTTTGACCGTCTTTTCGAAACTGTAAAATTGACGCTTCTGAACTCACGGATGGCACGGACATCATCTACGACAGTAATTTTAAAACCGATAATGTCAATTGTGACATCACTGATGATGTCATAATTGATTTTGACCGTCTTTTCGAAACTGTAAAATTGACGCTTCTGAACTCACGGATGGCACGGACATCATCTACGACAGTAATTTTAAAACCGATTATGTCAATTGTGACATCACTGATGATGTCATAATTGATTTTGACCGTCTTTTCGAAACTGTAAAATTGACGCTTCTGAACTCACGAATGGCACGGACATCATCTACGACAGTAATTTTAAAACCGATAATGTCAAATTGTGACATCACTGATGATGTCATAATTGATTTTGACCGTCTTTTCGAAACTGTAAAATTGACGCTTCTGACTCACGAATGGCACGGACATCATCTACGACAGTAATTTTAAAACCGATAATGTCAATTGTGACATCACTGATGATGTCATTATTGATTTTGACCGTATTTTCGAAACTGTAAAATTGACGCTTCTGAACTCACGGATGGCACGGACATCATCTACGACAGTAATTTTAAAACCGATTATGTCAATTGTGACATCACTGATGATGTCATAATTGATTTTAACCATCTTTTCGAAACTGTAAAATTGACGCTTCTGAACTCACGGATGGCACGGACATCATCTACGACAGTAATTTTAAAAACCGATAATGTCAATTGTGACATCACTGATGATGTCATAATTGATTTTGACCGTCTTTTCGAAACTGTAAAATTGACGCTTCTGAACTCACGAATGGCACGGACATCATCTACGACAGTAATTTTAAAACCGATAATGTCAATTGTGACATCACTGATGATGTCATAATTGATTTTAACCATCTTTTCAAAACTGTAAAATTGACGCTTCTGAACTCACGGATGGCTCGGACATCATCTACGACAGTAATTTTAAAACCGATAATGTCAATTGTGACATCACTGATGATGTCATAATTGATTTTGACCGTCTTTTCGAAACTGTAAAATTGACGCTTCTGAACTCACGGATGGCACGGACATCATCTACGACATTAATTTTAAAACCGATTATGTCAATTGTGACATCACTGATGATGTCATAATTGATTTTAACCATCTTTTCGAAACTGTAAAATTGACGCTTCTGAACTCACGGATGGCACGGACATAATCTACGACAGTAATTTTAAACCGATAATATCAATTGTGACATCACTGATGATGTCATAATTGATTTTGACCGTCTTTTTAAAACTGTAAAATTGACGCTTCTGAACTCACGGATGGCACGGACATCATCTACGACAGTAATTTTAAAACCGATAATGTCAATTGTGACATCACTGATGATGTCATAATTGATTTTGACCGTCTTTTCGAAACTGTAAAATTGACGCTTCTGAACTCACGGATGGCACGGACATCATCTACGACAGTAATTTTAAAACCGATTATGTCAATTGTGACATCACTGATGATGTCATAATTGATTTTAACCATCTTTTCAAAACTGTAAAATTGATGCTTCTGAACTCACGGATGGCACGGACATCATCTACGACAGTAATTTTAAAACCGATAATGTCAATTGTGACATCACTGATGATGTCATAATTGATTTTGACCGTCTTTTCGAAACTGTAAAATTGACGCTTCTGAACTCACGAATGGCACGGACATCATCTACGACAGTAATTTTAAAACCCGATAATGTCAATTGTGACATCACTGATGATGTCATAATTGATTTTGACCGTCTTTTCGAAACTGTAAAATTGACGCTTCTGAACTCACGAATGGCACGGACATCATCTACAACAGTAATTTTAAAACCGATAATGTCAATTGTGACATCACTGATGATGTCATTATTGATTTTGACCGTATTTTCGAAACTGTAAAATTGACGCTTCTGAACTCACGGATGGCACGGACATCATCTACGACAGTAATTTTAAAACCGATTATGTCAATTGTGACATCACTGATGATGTCATAATTGATTTTAACCATCTTTTCGAAACTGTAAAATTGACGCTTCTGAACTCACGGATGGCACGGACATCATCTACGACAGTAATTTTAAAACCGATAATGTCAATTGTGACATCACTGATGATGTCATAATTGATTTTGACCGTCTTTTCGAAACTGTAAAATTGACGCTTCTGAACTCACGAATGGCACGGACATCATCTACGACAGTAATTTTAAAACCGATAATGTCAATTGTGACATCACTGATGATGTCATAATTGATTTTGACCGTCTTTTCGAAACTGTAAAATTGACGCTTCTGAACTCACGAATGGCACGGACATCATCTACGACAGTAATTTTAAAACCGATAATGTCAATTGTGACATCACTGATGATGTCATAATTGATTTTAACCATCTTTTCAAAACTGTAAAATTGACGCTTCTGAACTCACGGATGGCTCGGACATCATCTACGACAGTAATTTTAAAACCGATAATGTCAATTGTGACATCACTGATGATGTCATAATTGATTTTGACCGTCTTTTCGAAACTGTAAAATTGACGCTTCTGAACTCACGGATGGCACGGACATCATCTACGACAGTAATTTTAAAACCGATAATGTCAATTGTGACATCACTGATGATGTCATAATTGATTTTGGACCGTCTTTTCGAAACTGTAAAATTGACGCTTCTGAACTCACGGATGGCACGGACATCATCTACGACAGTAATTTTAAAAACCGATAATGTCAATTGTGACATCACTGATGATGTCATAATTGATTTTGACCGTCTTTTCGAAACTGTAAAATTGACGCTTCTGAACTCACGAATGGCACGGACATCATCTACGACAGTAATTTTAAAACCGATAATGTCAATTGTGACATCACTGATGATGTCATAATTGATTTTGACCGTATTTTCGAAACTGTAAAATTGACGCTTCTGAACTCACGGATGGCACGGACATCATCTACGACAGTAATTTAAAACCGATTATGTCAATTGTGACATCACTGATGATGTCATAATTGATTTTAACCATCTTTTCGAAACTGTAAAATTGACGCTTCTGAACTCACGGATGGCACGGACATCATCTACGACAGTAATTTTAAAACCGATAATGTCAATTGTGACATCACTGATGATGTCATAATTGATTTTGACCCGTCTTTCGAAACTGTAAAATTGACGCTTCTGAACTCACGAATGGCACGGACATCATCTACGACAGTAATTTTAAAACCGATAATGTCAATTGTGACATCACTGATGATGTCATAATTGATTTTGACCGTCTTTTCGAAACTGTAAAATTGACGCTTCTGAACTCACGAATGGCACGGACATCATCTACGACAGTAATTTTAAAACCGATAATGTCAATTGTGACATCACTGATGATGTCATAATTGATTTTGACCATCTTTTCAAAACTGTAAAATTGATGCTTCTGAACTCACGGATGGCACAGACATCATCCTACGACAGTAATTTTAAAAACCGATTATGTCAATTGTGACATCACTGATGATGTCATAATTGATTTTGACCGTCTTTTCGAAACTGTAAAATTGACGCTTCTGAACTCACGGATGGCACGGACATCATCTACGACAGTAATTTTAAAACCGATAATGTCAATTGTGACATCACTGATGATGTCATAATTGATTTTGACCGTCTTTCGAAACTGTAAAATTGACGCTTCTGAACTCACGGATGGCACGGACATCATCTACGACAGTAATTTTAAAACCGATAATGTCAATTGTGACATCACTGATGATGTCATAATTGATTTTGACCGTCTTTTCGAAACTGTAAAATTGACGCTTCTGAACTCACGGATGGCACGGACATCATCTACGACAGTAATTTTAAAACCGATTATGTCAATTGTGACATCACTGATGATGTCATAATTGATTTTGACCGTCTTTTCGAAACTGTAAAATTGACGCTTCTGACTCACGAATGGCACGGACATCATCTACGACAGTAATTTTAAAACCGATAATGTCAATTGTGACATCACTGATGATGTCATAATTGATTTTGACCGTCTTTTCGAACTGTAAAATTGACGCTTCTGAACTCACGAATGGCACGGACATCATCTACGACAGTAATTTTAAAACCGATAATGTCAATTGTGACATCACTGATGATGTCATTATTGATTTTGACCGTATTTTCGAAACTGTAAAATTGACGCTTCTGAACTCACGGATGGCACGGACATCATCTACGACAGTAATTTTAAAACCGATTATGTCAATTGTGACATCACTGATGATGTCATAATTGATTTTAACCATCTTTTCGAAACTGTAAAATTGACGCTTCTGAACTCACGGATGGCACGGACATCATCTACGACAGTAATTTTAAAACCGATAATGTCAATTGTGACATCACTGATGATGTCATAATTGATTTTAACCATCTTTTCAAAACTGTAAAATTGACGCTTCTGAACTCACGGATGGCTCGGACATCATCTACGACAGTAATTTTAAAACCGATAATGTCAATTGTGACATCACTGATGATGTCATAATTGATTTTGACCGTCTTTTCGAAACTGTAAAATTGACGCTTCTGAACTCACGGATGGCACGGACATCATCTACGACATTAATTTTAAAACCGATTATGTCAATTGTGACATCACTGATGATGTCATAATTGATTTTAACCATCTTTTCAAAACTGTAAAATTGACGCTTCTGAACTCACGGATGGCACGGACATAATCTACGACAGTAATTTTAAAACCGATAATATCAATTGTGACATCACTGATGATGTCATAATTGATTTTGACCGTCTTTTTAAAACTGTAAAATTGACGCTTCTGAACTCACGGATGGCACGGACATCATCTACGACAGTAATTTTAAAGCCGATAATGTCAATTGTGACATCACTGATGATGTCATAATTGATTTTGACCATCTTTTCAAAACTGTAAAATTGATGCTTCTGAACTCACGGATGGCACAGACATCATCTACGACAGTAATTTTAAAACCGATTATGTCAATTATGACATCACTGATGATGTCATAATTGATTTTGACCGTCTTTTCGAAACTGTAAAATTGACGCTTCTGAACTCACGGATGGCATGGACATCATCTACGACAGTAATTTTAAAACCGATAATGTCAATTGTGACATCACTGATGATGTCATAATTGATTTTAACCATCTTTTCAAAACTGTAAAATTGACGCTTCTGAACTCACGGATGGCACGGACATCATCTACGACAGTAATTTTAAAACCGATAATGTCAATTGTGACATCACTGATGATGTCATAATTGATTTTGACCATCTTTTCAAAACTGTAAAATTGATGCTTCTGAACTCACGGATGGCACAGACATCATCTACGACAGTAATTTTAAAACCGATAATGTCAATTGTGACATCACTAATGATGTCATAATTGATTTTGACCATCTTTTCAAAACTGTAAAATTGATGCTTCTGAACTCACGGATGGCACAGACATCATCTACGACAGTAATGTTAAAACCGATTATGTCAATTGTGACATCACTGATGATGTCATAATTGATTTTGACCGTCTTTTCGAAACTGTAAAATTGACGCTTCTGAACTCACGGAATGGCACGGACATCATCTACGACAGTAATTTTAAAACCGATAATGTCAATTGTGACATCACTGATGATGTCATTATTGATTTTGACCGTATTTTCGAAACTGTAAAATTGACGCTTCTGAACTCACGGATGGCACGGACATCATCTACGACAGTAATTTTAAAACCGATTATGTCAATTGTGACATCACTGATGATGTCATAATTGATTTTAACCATCTTTTCAAAACTGTAAAATTGATGCTTCTGAACTCACGGATGGCACGGACATCATCTACGACAGTAATTTTAAAACCGATAATGTCAATTGTGACATCACTGATGATGTCATAATTGATTTTGACCGTCTTTTCGAAACTGTAAAACTGACGCTTCTGAACTCACGAATGGCACGGACATCATCTACGACAGTAATTTTAAAACCGATAATGTCAATTGTGACATCACTGATGATGTCATAATTGATTTTGACCGTCTTTTCGAAACTGTAAAATTGACGCTTCTGAACTCACGAATGGCACGGACATCATCTACGACAGTAATTTTAAAACCGATAATGTCAATTGTGACATCACTGATGATGTCATAATTGATTTTGACCGTATTTTCGAAACTGTAAAATTGACGCTTCTGAACTCACGGATGGCACGGACATCATCTACGACAGTAATTTTAAAACCGATTATGTCAATTGTGACATCACTGATGATGTCATAATTGATTTTAACCATCTTTTCGAAACTGTAAAATTGACGCTTCTGAACTCACGGATGGCACGGACATCATCTACGACAGTAATTTTAAAACCGATAATGTCAATTGTGACATCACTGATGATGTCATAATTGATTTTGACCGTCTTTTCGAAACTGTAAAATTGACGCTTCTGAACTCACGGATGGCACGGACATCATCTACGACAGTAATTTTAAAACCGATAATGTCAATTGTGACATCACTGATGATGTCATAATTGATTTTGACCGTCTTTTCGAAACTGTAAAATTGACGCTTCTGAACTCACGGATGGCACGGACATCATCTACGACAGTAATTTTAAAACCGATAATGTCAATTGTGACATCACTGATGATGTCATAATTGATTTTGACCGTCTTTTCGAAACTGTAAAATTGACGCTTCTGAACTCACGGATGGCACGGACATCATCTACGACAGTAATTTTAAAACCGATTATGTCAATTGTGACATCACTGATGATGTCATAATTGATTTTAACCATCTTTTCAAAACTGTAAAATTGATGCTTCTGAACTCACGGATGGCACGGACATCATCTACGACAGTAATTTTAAAACAGATAATGTCAATTGTGACATCACTGATGATGTCATAATTGATTTTGACCGTCTTTTCGAAACTGTAAAATTGACGCTTCTGAACTCACGAATGGCACGGACATCATCTACGACAGTAATTTTAAAACCGATAATGTCAATTGTGACATCACTGATGATGTCATAATTGATTTTGACCGTCTTTTCGAAACTGTAAAATTGACGCTTCTGAACTCACGAATGGCACGGACATCATCTACGACAGTAATTTTAAAACCGATAATGTCAATTGTGACATCACTGATGATGTCATTATTGATTTTGACCGTATTTTCGAAACTGTAAAATTGACGCTTCTGAACTCACGGATGGCACGGACATCATCTACGACAGTAATTTTAAAACCGATTATGTCAATTGTGACATCACTGATGATGTCATAATTGATTTTAACCATCTTTTCGAAACTGTAAAATTGACGCTTCTGAACTCACGGATGGCACGGACATCATCTACGACAGTAATTTTAAAACCGATAATGTCAATTGTGACATCACTGATGATGTCATAATTGATTTTGACCGTCTTTTCGAAACTGTAAAATTGACGCTTCTGAACTCACGAATGGCACGGACATCATCTACGACAGTAATTTTAAAACCGATAATGTCAATTGTGACATCACTGATGATGTCATAATTGATTTTGACCGTCTTTTCGAAACTGTAAAATTGACGCTTCTGAACTCACGAATGGCACGGACATCATCTACGACAGTAATTTTAAAACCGATAATGTCAATTGTGACATCACTGATGATGTCATAATTGATTTTAACCATCTTTTCAAAACTGTAAAATTGACGCTTCTGAACTCACGGATGGCACGGACATCATCTACGACAGTAATTTTAAAACCGATAATGTCAATTGTGACATCACTGATGATGTCATAATTGATTTTGACCGTCTTTTCGAAACTGTAAAATTGACGCTTCTGAACTCACGGATGGCACGGACATCATCTACGACAGTAATTTTAAAACCGATAATGTCAATTGTGACATCACTGATGATGTCATAATTGATTTTGACCGTCTTTTCGAAACTGTAAAATTGACGCTTCTGAACTCACGGATGGCACGGACATCATCTACGACAGTAATTTTAAAACCGATAATGTCAATTGTGACATCACTGATGATGTCATAATTGATTTTGACCGTCTTTTCGAAACTGTAAAATTGACGCTTCTGAACTCACGAATGGCACGGACATCATCTACGACAGTAATTTTAAAACCGATAATGTCAATTGTGACATCACTGATGATGTCATAATTGATTTTGACCGTATTTTCGAAACTGTAAAATTGACGCTTCTGAACTCACGGATGGCACGGACATCATCTACGACAGTAATTTTAAAACCGATTATGTCAATTGTGACATCACTGATGATGTCATAATTGATTTTAACCATCTTTTCGAAACTGTAAAATTGACGCTTCTGAACTCACGGATGGCACGGACATCATCTACGACAGTAATTTTAAAACCGATAATGTCAATTGTGACATCACTGATGATGTCATAATTGATTTTGACCGTCTTTTCGAAACTGTAAAATTGACGCTTCTGAACTCACGAATGGCACGGACATCATCTACGACAGTAATTTTAAAACCGATAATGTCAATTGTGACATCACTGATGATGTCATAATTGATTTTGACCGTCTTTTCGAAACTGTAAAATTGACGCTTCTGAACTCACGAATGGCACGGACATCATCTACGACAGTAATTTTAAAACCGATAATGTCAATTGTGACATCACTGATGATGTCATAATTGATTTTGACCATCTTTTCAAAACTGTAAAATTGACGCTTCTGAACTCACGGATGGCACAGACATCATCTACGACAGTAATTTTAAAACCGATTATGTCAATTGTGACATCACTGATGATGTCATAATTGATTTTGACCGTCTTTTCGAAACTGTAAAATTGACGCTTCTGAACTCACGGATGGCACGGACATCATCTACGACAGTAATTTTAAAACCGATAATGTCAATTGTGACATCACTGATGATGTCATAATTGATTTTGACCGTCTTTTCGAAACTGTAAAATTGACGCTTCTGAACTCACGGATGGCACGGACATCATCTACGACAGTAATTTTAAAACCGATAATGTCAATTGTGACATCACTGATGATGTCATAATTGATTTTGACCGTCTTTTCGAAACTGTAAAATTGACGCTTCTGAACTCACGGATGGCACGGACATCATCTACGACAGTAATTTTAAAACCGATTATGTCAATTGTGACATCACTGATGATGTCATAATTGATTTTGACCGTCTTTTCGAAACTGTAAAATTGACGCTTCTGAACTCACGAATGGCACGGACATCATCTACGACAGTAATTTTAAAACCGATAATGTCAATTGTGACATCACTGATGATGTCATAATTGATTTTGACCGTCTTTTCGAAACTGTAAAATTGACGCTTCTGAACTCACGAATGGCACGGACATCATCTACGACAGTAATTTTAAAACCGATAATGTCAATTGTGACATCACTGATGATGTCATAATTGATTTTGACCGTCTTTTCGAAACTGTAAAATTGACGCTTCTGAACTCACGGATGGCACGGACATCATCTACGACAGTAATTTTAAAACCGATTATGTCAATTGTGACATCACTGATGATGTCATAATTGATTTTAACCATCTTTTCGAAACTGTAAAATTGACGCTTCTGAACTCACGGATGGCACGGACATCATCTACGACAGTAATTTTAAAACCGATAATGTCAATTGTGACATCACTGATGATGTCATAATTGATTTTGACCGTCTTTTCGAAACTGTAAAATTGACGCTTCTGAACTCACGAATGGCACGGACATCATCTACGACAGTAATTTTAAAACCGATAATGTCAATTGTGACATCACTGATGATGTCATAATTAATTTTGACCGTCTTTTCGAAACTGTAAAATTGACGCTTCTGAACTCACGAATGGCACGGACATCATCTACGACAGTAATTTTAAAACCGATAATGTCAATTGTGACATCACTGATGATGTCATAATTGATTTTAACCATCTTTTCAAAACTGTAAAATTGACGCTTCTGAACTCACGGATGGCACGGACATCATCTACGACAGTAATTTTAAAACCGATAATGTCAATTGTGACATCACTGATGATGTCATAATTGATTTTGACCGTCTTTTCGAAACTGTAAAATTGACGCTTCTGAACTCACGGATGGCACGGACATCATCTACGACAGTAATTTTAAAACCGATAATGTCAATTGTGACATCACTGATGATGTCATAATTGATTTTGACCGTCTTTTCGAAACTGTAAAATTGACGCTTCTGAACTCACGGATGGCACGGACATCATCTACGACAGTAATTTTAAAACCGATAATGTCAATTGTGACATCACTGATGATGTCATAATTGATTTTGACCGTCTTTTCGAAACTGTAAAATTGACGCTTCTGAACTCACGGATGGCACGGACATCATCTACGACAGTAATTTTAAAACCGATAATGTCAATTGTGACATCACTGATGATGTCATAATTGATTTTGACCGTCTTTTCGAAACTGTAAAATTGACGCTTCTGAACTCACGAATGGCACGGACATCATCTACGACAGTAATTTTAAAACCGATAATGTCAATTGTGACATCACTGATGATGTCATAATTGATTTTGACCGTCTTTTCGAAACTGTAAAATTGACGCTTCTGAACTCACGAATGGCACGGACATCATCTACGACAGTAATTTTAAAACCGATAATGTCAATTGTGACATCACTGATGATGTCATAATTGATTTTGACCATCTTTTCAAAACTGTAAAATTGATGCTTCTGAACTCACGGATGGCACAGACATCATCTACGACAGTAATTTTAAAACCGATTATGTCAATTGTGACATCACTGATGATGTCATAATTGATTTTGACCGTCTTTTCGAAACTGTAAAATTGACGCTTCTGAACTCACGGATGGCACGGACATCATCTACGACAGTAATTTTAAAACCGATAATGTCAATTGTGACATCACTGATGATGTCATAATTGATTTTGACCGTCTTTTCGAAACTGTAAAATTGACGCTTCTGAACTCACGGATGGCACGGACATCATCTACGACAGTAATTTTAAAACCGATAATGTCAATTGTGACATCACTGATGATGTCATAATTGATTTTGACCGTCTTTTCGAAACTGTAAAATTGATGCTTCTGAACTCACGGATGGCACGGACATCATCTACGACAGTAATTTTAAAACCGATTATGTCAATTGTGACATCACTGATGATGTCATAATTGATTTTGACCGTCTTTTCGAAACTGTAAAATTGACGCTTCTGAACTCACGAATGGCACGGACATCATCTACGACAGTAATTTTAAAACCGATAATGTCAATTGTGACATCACTGATGATGTCATAATTGATTTTGACCGTCTTTTCGAAACTGTAAAATTGACGCTTCTGAACTCACGAATGGCACGGACATCATCTACGACAGTAATTTTAAAACCGATAATGTCAATTGTGACATCACTGATGATGTCATAATTGATTTTGACCGTATTTTCGAAACTGTAAAATTGACGCTTCTGAACTCACGGATGGCACGGACATCATCTACGACAGTAATTTTAAAACCGATTATGTCAATTGTGACATCACTGATGATGTCATAATTGATTTTAACCATCTTTTCGAAACTGTAAAATTGACGCTTCTGAACTCACGGATGGCACGGACATCATCTACGACAGTAATTTTAAAACCGATAATGTCAATTGTGACATCACTGATGATGTCATAATTGATTTTGACCGTCTTTTCGAAACTGTAAAATTGACGCTTCTGAACTCACGAATGGCACGGACATCATCTACGACAGTAATTTTAAAACCGATAATGTCAATTGTGACATCACTGATGATGTCATAATTGATTTTGACCGTCTTTTCGAAACTGTAAAATTGACGCTTCTGAACTCACGAATGGCACGGACATCATCTACGACAGTAATTTTAAAACCGATAATGTCAATTGTGACATCACTGATGATGTCATAATTGATTTTAACCATCTTTTCAAAACTGTAAAATTGACGCTTCTGAACTCACGGATTGCTCGGACATCATCTACGACAGTAATTTTAAAACCGATAATGTCAATTGTGACATCACTGATGATGTCATAATTGATTTTGACCGTCTTTTCGAAACTGTAAAATTGACGCTTCTGAACTCACAGATGGCACGGACATAATCTACGACAGTAATTTTAAAACCGATAATGTCAATTGTGACATCACTGATGATGTCATAATTGATTTTGACCGTCTTTTCGAAACTGTAAAATTGACGCTTCTGAACTCACGGATGGCACGGACATCATCTACGACAGTAATTTTAAAACCGATTATGTCAATTGTGACATCACTGATGATGTCATAATTGATTTTAACCATCTTTTCAAAACTGTAAAATTGATGCTTCTGAACTCACGGATGGCACGGACATCATCTACGACAGTAATTTTAAAACCGATAATGTCAATTGTGACATCACTGATGATGTCATAATTGATTTTGACCGTCTTTTCGAAACTGTAAAATTGACGCTTCTGAACTCACGAATGGCACGGACATCATCTACGACAGTAATTTTAAAACCGATAATGTCAATTGTGACATCACTGATGATGTCATAATTGATTTTGACCGTCTTTTCGAAACTGTAAAATTGACGCTTCTGAACTCACGAATGGCACGGACATCATCTACGACAGTAATTTTAAAACCGATAATGTCAATTGTGACATCACTGATAATGTCATAATTGATTTTGACCGTATTTTCGAAACTGTAAAATTGACGCTTCTGAACTCACGGATGGCACGGACATCATCTACGACAGTAATTTTAAAACCGATTATGTCAATTGTGACATCACTGATGATGTCATAATTGATTTTAACCATCTTTTCGAAACTGTAAAATTGACGCTTCTGAACTCACGGATGGCACGGACATCATCTACGACAGTAATTTTAAAACCGATAATGTCAATTGTGACATCACTGATGATGTCATAATTGATTTTGACCGTCTTTTCGAAACTGTAAAATTGACGCTTCTGAACTCACGAATGGCACGGACATCATCTACGACAGTAATTTTAAAACCGATAATGTCAATTGTGACATCACTGATGATGTCATAATTGATTTTGACCGTCTTTTCGAAACTGTAAAATTGACGCTTCTGAACTCACGAATGGCACGGACATCATCTACGACAGTAATTTTAAAACCGATAATGTCAATTGTGACATCACTGATGATGTCATAATTGATTTTAACCATCTTTTCAAAACTGTAAAATTGACGCTTCTGAACTCACGGATGGCTCGGACATCATCTACGACAGTAATTTTAAAACCGATAATGTCAATTGTGACATCACTGATGATGTCATAATTGATTTTGACCGTCTTTTCGAAACTGTAAAATTGACGCTTCTGAACTCACGGATGGCACGGACATCATCTACGACATTAATTTTAAAACCGATTATGTCAATTGTGACATCACTGATGATGTCATAATTGATTTTAACCATCTTTTCAAAACTGTAAAATTGACGCTTCTGAACTCACGGATGGCACGGACATAATCTACGACAGTCATTTTAAAACCGATAATATCAATTGTGACATCACTGATGATGTCATAATTGATTTTGACCGTCTTTTTGAAACTGTAAAATTGACGCTTCTGAACTCACGGATGGCACGGACATCATCTACGACAGTAATTTTAAAGCCGATAATGTCAATTGTGACATCACTGATGATGTCATAATTGATTTTGACCATCTTTTCAAAACTGTAAAATTGATGCTTCTGAACTCACGGATGGCACAGACATCATCTACGACAGTAATTTTAAAACCGATTATGTCAATTATGACATCACTGATGATGTCATAATTGATTTTGACCGTCTTTTCGAAACTGTAAAATTGACGCTTCTGAACTCACGAATGGCACGGACATCATCTACGACAGTAATTTTAAAACCGATAATGTCAATTGTGACATCACTGATAATGTCATAATTGATTTTGACCGTATTTTCGAAACTGTAAAATTGACGCTTCTGAACTCACGGATGGCACGGACATCATCTACGACAGTAATTTTAAAACCGATTATGTCAATTGTGACATCACTGATGATGTCATAATTGATTTTAACCATCTTTTCGAAACTGTAAAATTGACGCTTCTGAACTCACGGATGGCACGGACATCATCTACGACAGTAATTTTAAAACCGATAATGTCAATTGTGACATCACTGATGATGTCATAATTGATTTTGACCGTCTTTTCGAAACTGTAAAATTGACGCTTCTGAACTCACGAATGGCACGGACATCATCTACGACAGTAATTTTAAAACCGATAATGTCAATTGTGACATCACTGATGATGTCATAATTGATTTTGACCGTCTTTTCGAAACTGTAAAATTGACGCTTCTGAACTCACGAATGGCACGGACATCATCTACGACAGTAATTTTAAAACCGATAATGTCAATTGTGACATCACTGATGATGTCATAATTGATTTTAACCATCTTTTCAAAACTGTAAAATTGACGCTTCTGAACTCACGGATGGCTCGGACATCATCTACGACAGTAATTTTAAAACCGATAATGTCAATTGTGACATCACTGATGATGTCATAATTGATTTTGACCGTCTTTTCGAAACTGTAAAATTGACGCTTCTGAACTCACGGATGGCACGGACATCATCTACGACATTAATTTTAAAACCGATTATGTCAATTGTGACATCACTGATGATGTCATAATTGATTTTAACCATCTTTTCAAAACTGTAAAATTGACGCTTCTGAACTCACGGATGGCACGGACATAATCTACGACAGTCATTTTAAAACCGATAATATCAATTGTGACATCACTGATGATGTCATAATTGATTTTGACCGTCTTTTTGAAACTGTAAAATTGACGCTTCTGAACTCACGGATGGCACGGACATCATCTACGACAGTAATTTTAAAGCCGATAATGTCAATTGTGACATCACTGATGATGTCATAATTGATTTTGACCATCTTTTCAAAACTGTAAAATTGATGCTTCTGAACTCACGGATGGCACAGACATCATCTACGACAGTAATTTTAAAACCGATTATGTCAATTATGACATCACTGATGATGTCATAATTGATTTTGACCGTCTTTTCGAAACTGTAAAATTGACGCTTCTGAACTCACGGATGGCATGGACATCATCTACGACAGTAATTTTAAAACCGATAATGTCAATTGTGACATCACTGATGATGTCATAATTGATTTTAACCATCTTTTCAAAACTGTAAAATTGACGCTTCTGAACTCACGGATGGCACGGACATCATCTACGACAGTAATTTTAAAACCGATAATGTCAATTGTGACATCACTGATGATGTCATAATTGATTTTGACCATCTTTTCAAAACTGTAAAATTGATGCTTCTGAACTCACGGATGGCACAGACATCATCTACGACAGTAATTTTAAAACCGATAATGTCAATTGTGACATCACTGATGATGTCATAATTGATTTTGACCATCTTTTCAAAACTGTAAAATTGATGCTTCTGAACTCACGGATGGCACAGACATCATCTACGACAGTAATTTTAAAACCGATTATGTCAATTGTGACATCACTGATGATGTCATAATTGATTTTGACCGTCTTTTCGAAACTGTAAAATTGACGCTTCTGAACTCACGAATGGCACGGACATCATCTACGACAGTAATTTTAAAACCGATAATGTCAATTGTGACATCACTGATGATGTCATTATTGATTTTGACCGTATTTTCGAAACTGTAAAATTGACGCTTCTGAACTCACGGATGGCACGGACATCATCTACGACAGTAATTTTAAAACCGATTATGTCAATTGTGACATCACTGATGATGTCATAATTGATTTTAACCATCTTTTAGAAACTGTAAAATTGATGCTTCTGAACTCACGGATGGCACGGACATCATCTACGACAGTAATTTTAAAACCGATAATGTCAATTGTGACATCACTGATGATGTCATAATTGATTTTGACCGTCTTTTCGAAACTGTAAAATTGACGCTTCTGAACTCACGAATGGCACGGACATCATCTACGACAGTAATTTTAAAACCGATAATGTCAATTGTGACATCACTGATGATGTCATAATTGATTTTGACCGTCTTTTCGAAACTGTAAAATTGACGCTTCTGAACTCACGAATGGCACGGACATCATCTACGACAGTAATTTTAAAACCGATAATGTCAATTGTGACATCACTGATGATGTCATAATTGATTTTGACCGTATTTTCGAAACTGTAAAATTGACGCTTCTGAACTCACGGATGGCACGGACATCATCTACGACAGTAATTTTAAAACCGATTATGTCAATTGTGACATCACTGATGATGTCATAATTGATTTTAACCATCTTTTCGAAACTGTAAAATTGACGCTTCTGAACTCACGGATGGCACGGACATCATCTACGACAGTAATTTTAAAACCGATAATGTCAATTGTGACATCACTGATGATGTCATAATTGATTTTGACCGTCTTTTCGAAACTGTAAAATTGACGCTTCTGAACTCACGGATGGCACGGACATCATCTACGACAGTAATTTTAAAACCGATAATGTCAATTGTGACATCACTGATGATGTCATAATTGATTTTGACCGTCTTTTCGAAACTGTAAAATTGACGCTTCTGAACTCACGGATGGCACGGACATCATCTACGACAGTAATTTTAAAACCGATAATGTCAATTGTGACATCACTGATGATGTCATAATTGATTTTGACCGTCTTTTCGAAACTGTAAAATTGACGCTTCTGAACTCACGGATGGCACGGACATCATCTACGACAGTAATTTTAAAACCGATTATGTCAATTGTGACATCACTGATGATGTCATAATTGATTTTAACCATCTTTTCAAAACTGTAAAATTGATGCTTCTGAACTCACGGATGGCACGGACATCATCTACGACAGTAATTTTAAAACCGATAATGTCAATTGTGACATCACTGATGATGTCATAATTGATTTTGACCGTCTTTTCGAAACTGTAAAATTGACGCTTCTGAACTCACGAATGGCACGGACATCATCTACGACAGTAATTTTAAAACCGATAATGTCAATTGTGACATCACTGATGATGTCATTATTGATTTTGACCGTATTTTCGAAACTGTAAAATTGACGCTTCTGAACTCACGGATGGCACGGACATCATCTACGACAGTAATTTTAAAACCGATTATGTCAATTGTGACATCACTGATGATGTCATAATTGATTTTAACCATCTTTTCGAAACTGTAAAATTGACGCTTCTGAACTCACGGATGGCACGGACATCATCTACGACAGTAATTTTAAAACCGATAATGTCAATTGTGACATCACTGATGATGTCATAATTGATTTTGACCGTCTTTTCGAAACTGTAAAATTGACGCTTCTGAACTCACGAATGGCACGGACATCATCTACGACAGTAATTTTAAAACCGATAATGTCAATTGTGACATCACTGATGATGTCATAATTGATTA
>NW_028142130.1:0-177151 GCF_055691185.1 Crinia signifera
ACTGAGCTATGCGTCTCCATGGAGACGCATACTGTAGCTCAGCCAATCACGCTCTCAGCCTCTGTAGCACTCGGACAGCGCTACAGAGGCTGTTAGAAGCGACGGAGACAGCCGCTTCTCCCCGCTGCCTGTCAGTTCGGGGGGAGCCGGCTGTAAAGCAGCCAGACCAGCGCTGGATCCAGGAATGGTAAGTAACGCTGGTGTAAAATTGAGGTGTGTGTGTGTAATAAACTTGTACTTCTCTGTGTGTGTGTTTTTTTATAAACATTCTTTTTACAGGTGGACTACAAGTCCCAGCGGGCCCATTAATGCCCCGCATGCTGGGACTTGTGGTTCTCCAAGTCCCAGCATGCGGGGGAGGTCTGCTGGCACTTGTAGTTCGCCGGTAAAAAGCAATGTAATGATATGTATGATGAATTTAACCCTATCAGGCCGGCGTCCACTGGCCACGGACGCCGGTGACAGCCCCGGGCTTCAGCCCTGGACGGGTGAAGCCTGGGGGGGGGGACCCCTTTATTGGGGGGGTCCCCACTCCTCCAGGTACCCCGTCCAAGGCTGACCAGCCACGGTGCTCATGTTTTGGCCGGGGGACCTTGTATAAAAAGTGTCCCCCGGCTGTGGCATGACACCGCGGGCTGTTGGAGCCCGGTGCTGGTTTCAAAATACGGGGGACCCCCAGATTTTTTGTCCCCCGTATTTTTGGAACCAGGACCGGTCCAAGAGTCCGGGGCTGGTTTCAGAAATACGGGGGACCCCTATGCTTTTTGTCCCCCCGTATTTTTGGAACCAGGTCCGGCTCAATGAGCCCGGGGCTGGTTATGCTTAGGAGGGGGGACCCCACGCCGTTTTTTTTTTTATAAAAACACTTTTACACATTTTTATTAACAGAACCATGCACAGATCTCAATGATCTGTGCATGGTTCTGTCAAAATCGCCTGTCAGAACCTGGTCTATTTTTTTTGCGATTTTTGGTAACATTGACCAAAAATCGCACCCTATTACATTTGCGAGTTGTATACTTTATAATGGGAAAACATCTGGATGCGAATTGAAATGTGACTAAAAATCGCACTTAGAAAAGTGCGATTTCGCGGTAAAAAGTGTGATTTTTTACCGCGATTTTCAACCTATTAAATGTGCGATTTTCGGAAAATGTGCGATTTCGGCCGTTTTTGACCAAAAATCGCACATGTCTAAAAAATCACACCCTATTACATTTCGCCCTCTGCGTCCTCCTAGCAGCACAATGTCCGTTCTCAAACTATAGCCTGTCACCTCTGCCCTGGTGATGAGAATTTGGATTGACATATCCTCATCTGTCCCAGTCCCCATCATGGCTTTTGTAAGGATCCTTGGCATAATATCCTTGGAGGCATGGGCGAATCTAGAATTATGGTAAAATTTGGTCCCCGATCCAGACATAAAAGAAGGGGGACCTTTGCGCGGCATAGCCGCGCAGCAAAAAGGGGGCGTGGCCTCATGGAAAGGAGGCGTGGCATCACAAAAAGGGGTGTGGTATTACACTTTAGACCATACACAGTAATGCCCATTACACATTTTAGCAAACTCCGTAATACGCATTACACATAAAGCCACACGCCGTAATGCCAATTAAACATAAGGCCACACACCATAATGCCCATTACACATTGTGCCACACATCATGATGCCCATTACATACTATATAACAAACCGTAATGCCCATTACACATTTGCCACATAAGTGCTGCTTACCTACGTGCTCATTACTAGGGGGTTCTTGCTTGATGGCACCATAGTACCCATTACACATGATGCCGCACACCATAGTACCCATTACACATGATGCCGCACTCCATAGTACCCATTACACATGATGCCGTGCACCATAGTACCCATTACACATGATGCTACACACATAATGTCCCTTACACATGATGCTGCACACATAATGCCCCTTACACATGATGCAGCACACATAATGCCCCTTACACATGATGCTGCACACCATAATGCCCCTTACACATTAAGCCACACATTATGCGTAATGCCCCCACATATCGCCACTTGTAGCGTCCCTTAAGCAATGCCCCCAAAAGTGTAAATTTTTATATGAGCCTTCGCTGCTGCTGCAGGGAGAGATGGGGAGCGGTGCAGCTGCTTCTATGGGGAGAGGAGCAGAGCGCAGCGCAGAGCATGCTCCCACTCCCCTCCTGGTGTCCCCTCTAGCCGAGTGGACATTTGAAATATTGTGTGCGCTGTTGTTGTGCGTCACGTTGAGGGAGCACACCGGGGGCCAGCACCACATGATTAAAGGGGTGGCGGGCTGAGGTGAAAGTGGGGAGAAGAATTGGAGCGGAAGCTGCAGGGGTGACTGTCATTGACAGCTGGACAGAGCAGGGGGCTGCCCGGCTGTATTCAGAGCACTGCAGGTCACAGCTATTTGAAATAATACCCCTTTCACAACAGAAAATGCAGGGATTTACCCGGGAATATGGTCCCAGGATCATGCAGGGACATTCCCAGGCTGACCCCTTATACACCAGCCTAGTCCCTGCATTTTCTGGTGTGAGGGGGAGAGACAACCACTCCCCCTTTAACCAACCAGCTATATCTTCGGAAACAACTGACCCATATACATGAGACCATTATCATATTGAAGAACTTTTGAGTTGGTTTCGAAGGATTTTGGTCCCGTGAAACTGGGCTATTTGGTTCCAGAGAAATCTGCCCTCAAAGAACATAAACAGTCATGAAATGACATTTAAGAAATTAAAAAAAAAACAAAAACGGTTTAACCTCAATATCCCTGGAACCAATTAACCCATATGGATCCAGCCTGGTATCAGATTGAAGGCCCAGCGATTTGGGTTCGACCCCAAGCTTCAGTGATGCCAAAGGGGGAACTGGCAGCCGTTGAACTGGGTGGGGGCCGGAATTAGCGGGTCCCATGTTATCCTATAGGGAAAACTTTCCAGCTTTGCCCGGCAGTATCTCCGGTTCCCAGGGGGCTAGAGACACGGGAAAGCCCCATCCCTCAGCTACAAAATGGGCTAAAGGGTGGCCCGGAGCACCCCCGGACCACCCCCTAGATTCGCCTATGCTTGGCGGTCCTTAATGCATTGTACTGCAGAAAGAGAGGACATGAGCTGGTTTATTACAAGGTAACTGTACAAGGTTGGTATATTTCTCCTGATTATAAAAACGACACTGCCGCGAGAGATGAAGCAGTATTCACACTATACTAAAGTAATTAATAATTTGGCCACTGCAGGCGCACTTCCACTGGCACCTGTGGGCAACATATATTTTCTTTCAGAACTAATACAATTGCTCCCACTGCTGTGAATGGCTACAAACATGCAGAGATAAAAGGTTCTTTGTGCCTATTAACTTTTATCATGTAAATAAGTAAGAGGTAAGACATCCCATTCTGTAACAGCAGGCCCTGGATGATATACATAGCAGTGCCCTTCTGCCACATGGCAGCTAGTGATGTCACAATGGGCCGATGATGTCACAATGGGCCGATGATGTCACAATGGGCTGTGATGGGTAGAACACTGGCAGCTGACTGCTTCCTGAGTCATATCTAATATTGCTGGACTTGTGCCAACACATAATTTTTCACTCTTTACTGAAGATTGAAGTTTGATATAAAATGAAGAAGGCGAAAGCTAATAAAGCTATAGACCACCAAATGACTGTCGCTCTGCGCATCCGTCCACTTAATTTGACGGAGATTAAGAACCGCACCCGATGCATCACACACCAGCTCGGACCACAGACAGTGCTATTGCAGGACCCCGGTGAGGATCCTTACGATGTCCTGCGCTCCACCAGGACAAGAGAAACAACATTCCAATTTAACCAGGTGTTTGACCAGGCAGCTACCCAGGAGACTGTGTATGATTCCACAGTAAAGCCCTTATTGGGTGACATCCTGTCCGGGTACAATGCTGCCATATTTGCCGACGGCCCGACAGGCACTGGAAAGACCTTCACCATGATGGGTAAGGACCGCAACCCTGGAGTAATGTATCGCACCCTGAAGGACCTGTTTAAAGCCATTGAGGAGACTGGGAAAAAAAAGAATTTCTCCGTATCATTATCATACGCGGAGATCTATAATGAAACCGTCCGAGACCTATTAAGACCTTCCTCTGGGTCTTTGGTCCTCAGAGAGGATCCCATTGGCAACACCAAAATAGAAGGGATTTCTACATTCTCCCTTAGCACTCCTGAGGAAGCCATGGCCCTGCTGAAGAAGGGCAACAAGCAGCGCACAGAAGCTCGCACAGCTGATAATAAGACCTCATCCCGCTCACATGCAGTATTGCAGGTCACCATCAAGCAGACAGCCAGTGATGGTGTGAGCACAGGCAAGTTGTACATGGTAGACCTTGCGGGATCAGAACGAGCAAGCCAGACTAAGAACAGCGGCCAGACCATGAAAGAAGGAGGATACATCAACCGATCCCTTCTTGCCCTCAGGATGTGTATCATGGCGCTGCGTGACAGACCAGGCAGCCATATAAACTATCGGGACAGCAAGCTGACCTGGCTGCTAAAGGGAGCACTGAGCGGGAAAAGCCGATTGGTTATGATCACGCACATCAGCCCTACGGATAGTGCTTATGAAGAATCCCGCAGCACAATGACCTACGGAAGCAAGGCCAAGTTTATCAAGACACGAGTGGAGAGAAACCGTGTCTGTGTCCCTCATAAGACTTCCGAGGGCGTCAGAGGGATCACAGTGCTGCCGGAAGTCCCTCATCCTCCAGAGCCTGGCTGTGGGATCGTGCCCAGGTCTGGGAATATTTATCAAGTGACAACAAGAGAAGAGCCGCTGCGTGATTTTCCTCCCTGTGTCCGGAAATTAATCCCCAAACGCAATTTGAGACCAACGCCACAGCATCTTAAGGTGTACACTCCTTTCAAGGTTGGTCGCTACACATTGCACCCATGAACAGCAATTGGGTCGGCAGTAAAGGTGCCCATACACGTTACAATTATTGTATACAGTATTATATACAATACTGTATTCAATAATTGTAACGTGTATGGGCACTTTTACACCTGAGGGAAAACTGGGGAATAGGGCTACTGGCGAAACCCCAACAAAAAAAAAACGACACTCAGCAGCCACCCCATGGGTGTGTTGGAAGAGCTGCCAATTATTTATAAATGATAACCTTTACATCCAACTCATTGATAAGTAAAGGCTTAAACCAGGACAATGCCAGGTACATCAGTCAGTTATACATAATGTGTGCTGTTAGTGGTTTTATTGTATTCTTGTTATGTAATACGATCCCCAAAAAATTCCTAGTGTGCGCAAGCACACGTGGCCAATAAAGTTGATTCTGATGCATAGATCTTGTAATAATTATGCTAGGACACTACCAGTAGATGGGTGATGGCAGTGGCGTAAGTTTATAACAGAGGCCCGGAGGCGAAAGTGTGATGTTGCCCCCCCCACACACACACACACGAAAAACCCAGTATTTCTTAAGACTATTGGTTAGCCAGCCTAATATGCAGACACACCCACATAGGCACACACACAGCCACACACACACATAAAGCCACATGTATACACACTGCCACATACATCACATGTATACACATAACAGTAGCTACATATGCACATGCACCCACAATTATACACACACAAACACATGTATACACACAACTACATATGCACATACATCCACATGTACTGTACACACACCTCTGTAAAAACAGTCACATATCAGCCCTTACATGCACACAAAACAACACATGTATATAAACAAAGCCCTATATAGATAAACACACAATACACAAATAGTTCAACACACACTACAACTGCCCCCCTCTCACCTCTAAAAGAGGCATCCATCTAGTTCATTAGCCAGAAGATTGGTGGAGGTGGAGAGCTGGACGGGCTGCAGGGCTGTCAGGAGGAGACAGGGGCTCTGCGTGTGACAGGAAGTCCCGTCTCCTCCTGTGACTGAGCTCCTGGAGCAGCGCTGCTAGTCACTGCAGCGCTGCTCTCGTCATAAAGCATTCTTGCTGGCACGCAGGGGCTGGAGTTTACCAGAGGCAATGGATGTCAGGCCGGGTGTCCCCTTCAGACGTGACGCCCGGCGGCAAATGACTCCATTGCCTCCGGGACTTCCGCCACTGGGTGGTGGGGCTTCATAGCACATTCCTGACATCCTCAATTATTAAATTAGTAATTATTATATTTTACTTATATAGTACTAGTACATTCCATCGCGCTTTACAATTGGGAACAAACAGCGATAGAAAAAGACTGGGTAATATCCGACGTACAAGCTCAGAGGGCCCTGCTCACAGGCTTACACTCCGTTATGCACATGGTTGCCACATATTGCAAATTGGTTGAGCCACATTGCAAAGGCTTTTGGTGGGCTCTATGATACAGTCACACAGCAATATTGGGGTCAGGAGGATGTGTAAGCGAAAAAAGAGATTATATGAAAAGTTGTGGGTAGAAGTCCCGTGTAAAGGGACACGGCGTGTCCCATTTACACCGCCGCCGATCTGGGTCTGACCCGCCGCTGACCCGGATTTTTTGGCGGTGTAAAAGGGGTATTAGCTGCCTCCTCCTATATCATCTATAGCAAATGACAAGAACAGACATGATACAAGATAGAAATTATAATACAGCAAATTGGAAAAATGGTGAAATAAACTACCGAAAAAAAACAATTGTTCTGATCACGTTGTTAAATAAAATGGATTGACCTAGGCCCTTATTCAGAACTGATCGAAAGTACAAATTTGTTCTCAAAATGGGCAAAACCATGTGCACTGCAAGTGGGGCAGATGTAACAAGCGCAGAGAGAGTTGCATTTGGGTGGGGTGTTTTGAAACTGAAATCTAAATTGCGGTGTAAAAATAATACAGCCAGTATTTACCCTGCACAGAAACAAAATAACTCACCCAAATCTAACTCTCTCTGCACATGTTAAATCTGCCCCACCTGGAGGGCACATGGTTTTGCCCATTTTGAGAACAAATTTGTACTGCGATTAGATCAGAATAAGGGCCCTTATTTGTGTGAATGGCCATTGTCTGTGTTTGGGAGCAAATGGTTACTCTCATGTGCACTTAGAGCATGTTGTGATGTAATCAGTGAGAAACACTCTGCGTCCTCCTAGCAGCACAATGTCCGTTCTCAAACTATAGCCTGTCACCTCTGCCCTGGTGATGAGAATTTGGATTGACATATCCTCATCTGTCCCAGTCCCCATCATGGCTTTTGTAAGGATCCTTGGCATAATATCCTTGGAGGCATGGGCGAATCTAGAATTATGGTAAAATTTGGTCCCCGATCCAGACATAAAAGAAGGGGGACCTTTGCGCGGCATAGCCGCGCAGCAAAAAGGGGGCGTGGCCTCATGGAAAGGAGGCGTGGCATCACAAAAAGGGGTGTGGTATTACACTTTAGACCATACACAGTAATGCCCATTACACATTTTAGCAAACTCCGTAATACGCATTACACATAAAGCCACACGCCGTAATGCCAATTACACATAAGGCCACACACCATAATGCCCATTACACATTGTGCCACACATCATGATGCCCATTACATACTATATAACAAACCGTAATGCCCATTACACATTTGCCACATAAGTGCTGCTTACCTACGTGCTCATTACTAGGGGGTTCTTGCTTGATGGCACCATAGTACCCATTACACATGATGCCGCACACCATAGTACCCATTACACATGATGCCGCACTCCATAGTACCCATTACACATGATGCCGTGCACCATAGTACCCATTACACATGATGCTACACACATAATGTCCCTTACACATGATGCTGCACACATAATGCCCCTTACACATGATGCAGCACACATAATGCCCCTTACACATGATGCTGCACACCATAATGCCCCTTACACATTAAGCCACACATTATGCGTAATGCCCCCACATATCGCCACTTGTAGCGTCCCTTAAGCAATGCCCCCAAAAGTGTAAATTTTTATATGAGCCTTCGCTGCTGCTGCAGGGAGAGATGGGGAGCGGTGCAGCTGCTTCTATGGGGAGAGGAGCAGAGCGCAGCGCAGAGCATGCTCCCACTCCCCTCCTGGTGTCCCCTCTAGCCGAGTGGACATTTGAAATATTGTGTGCGCTGTTGTTGTGCGTCACGTTGAGGGAGCACACCGGGGGCCAGCACCACATGATTAAAGGGGTGGCGGGCTGAGGTGAAAGTGGGGAGAAGAATTGGAGCGGAAGCTGCAGGGGTGACTGTCATTGACAGCTGGACAGAGCAGGGGGCTGCCCGGCTGTATTCAGAGCACTGCAGGTCACAGCTATTTGAAATAATACCCCTTTCACAACAGAAAATGCAGGGATTTACCCGGGAATATGGTCCCAGGATCATGCAGGGACATTCCCAGGCTGACCCCTTATACACCAGCCTAGTCCCTGCATTTTCTGGTGTGAGGGGGAGAGACAACCACTCCCCCTTTAACCAACCAGCTATATCTTCGGAAACAACTGACCCATATACATGAGACCATTATCATATTGAAGAACTTTTGAGTTGGTTTCGAAGGATTTTGGTCCCGTGAAACTGGGCTATTTGGTTCCAGAGAAATCTGCCCTCAAAGAACATAAACAGTCATGAAATGACATTTAAGAAATTTAAAAAAAAAAAAAAACGGTTTAACCTCAATATCCCTGGAACCAATTAACCCATATGGATCCAGCCTGGTATCAGATTGAAGGCCCAGCGATTTGGGTTCGACCCCAAGCTTCAGTGATGCCAAAGGGGGAACTGGCAGCCGTTGAACTGGGTGGGGGCCGGAATTAGCGGGTCCCATGTTATCCTATAGGGAAAACTTTCCAGCTTTGCCCGGCAGTATCTCCGGTTCCCAGGGGGCTAGAGACACGGGAAAGCCCCATCCCTCAGCTACAAAATGGGCTAAAGGGTGGCCCGGAGCACCCCCGGACCACCCCCTAGATTCGCCTATGCTTGGCGGTCCTTAATGCATTGTACTGCAGAAAGAGAGGACATGAGCTGGTTTATTACAAGGTAACTGTACAAGGTTGGTATATTTCTCCTGATTATAAAAACGACACTGCCGCGAGAGATGAAGCAGTATTCACACTATACTAAAGTAATTAATAATTTGGCCACTGCAGGCGCACTTCCACTGGCACCTGTGGGCAACATATATTTTCTTTCAGAACTAATACAATTGCTCCCACTGCTGTGAATGGCTACAAACATGCAGAGATAAAAGGTTCTTTGTGCCTATTAACTTTTATCATGTAAATAAGTAAGAGGTAAGACATCCCATTCTGTAACAGCAGGCCCTGGATGATATACATAGCAGTGCCCTTCTGCCACATGGCAGCTAGTGATGTCACAATGGGCCGATGATGTCACAATGGGCCGATGATGTCACAATGGGCTGTGATGGGTAGAACACTGGCAGCTGACTGCTTCCTGAGTCATATCTAATATTGCTGGACTTGTGCCAACACATAATTTTTCACTCTTTACTGAAGATTGAAGTTTGATATAAAATGAAGAAGGCGAAAGCTAATAAAGCTATAGACCACCAAATGACTGTCGCTCTGCGCATCCGTCCACTTAATTTGACGGAGATTAAGAACCGCACCCGATGCATCACACACCAGCTCGGACCACAGACAGTGCTATTGCAGGACCCCGGTGAGGATCCTTACGATGTCCTGCGCTCCACCAGGACAAGAGAAACAACATTCCAATTTAACCAGGTGTTTGACCAGGCAGCTACCCAGGAGACTGTGTATGATTCCACAGTAAAGCCCTTATTGGGTGACATCCTGTCCGGGTACAATGCTGCCATATTTGCCGACGGCCCGACAGGCACTGGAAAGACCTTCACCATGATGGGTAAGGACCGCAACCCTGGAGTAATGTATCGCACCCTGAAGGACCTGTTTAAAGCCATTGAGGAGACTGGGAAAAAAAAGAATTTCTCCGTATCATTATCATACGCGGAGATCTATAATGAAACCGTCCGAGACCTATTAAGACCTTCCTCTGGGTCTTTGGTCCTCAGAGAGGATCCCATTGGCAACACCAAAATAGAAGGGATTTCTACATTCTCCCTTAGCACTCCTGAGGAAGCCATGGCCCTGCTGAAGAAGGGCAACAAGCAGCGCACAGAAGCTCGCACAGCTGATAATAAGACCTCATCCCGCTCACATGCAGTATTGCAGGTCACCATCAAGCAGACAGCCAGTGATGGTGTGAGCACAGGCAAGTTGTACATGGTAGACCTTGCGGGATCAGAACGAGCAAGCCAGACTAAGAACAGCGGCCAGACCATGAAAGAAGGAGGATACATCAACCGATCCCTTCTTGCCCTCAGGATGTGTATCATGGCGCTGCGTGACAGACCAGGCAGCCATATAAACTATCGGGACAGCAAGCTGACCTGGCTGCTAAAGGGAGCACTGAGCGGGAAAAGCCGATTGGTTATGATCACGCACATCAGCCCTACGGATAGTGCTTATGAAGAATCCCGCAGCACAATGACCTACGGAAGCAAGGCCAAGTTTATCAAGACACGAGTGGAGAGAAACCGTGTCTGTGTCCCTCATAAGACTTCCGAGGGCGTCAGAGGGATCACAGTGCTGCCGGAAGTCCCTCATCCTCCAGAGCCTGGCTGTGGGATCGTGCCCAGGTCTGGGAATATTTATCAAGTGACAACAAGAGAAGAGCCGCTGCGTGATTTTCCTCCCTGTGTCCGGAAATTAATCCCCAAACGCAATTTGAGACCAACGCCACAGCATCTTAAGGTGTACACTCCTTTCAAGGTTGGTCGCTACACATTGCACCCATGAACAGCAATTGGGTCGGCAGTAAAGGTGCCCATACACGTTACAATTATTGTATACAGTATTATATACAATACTGTATTCAATAATTGTAACGTGTATGGGCACTTTTACACCTGAGGGAAAACTGGGGAATAGGGCTACTGGCGAAACCCCAACAAAAAAAAAACGACACTCAGCAGCCACCCCATGGGTGTGTTGGAAGAGCTGCCAATTATTTATAAATGATAACCTTTACATCCAACTCATTGATAAGTAAAGGCTTAAACCAGGACAATGCCAGGTACATCAGTCAGTTATACATAATGTGTGCTGTTAGTGGTTTTATTGTATTCTTGTTATGTAATACGATCCCCAAAAAATTCCTAGTGTGCGCAAGCACACGTGGCCAATAAAGTTGATTCTGATGCATAGATCTTGTAATAATTATGCTAGGACACTACCAGTAGATGGGTGATGGCAGTGGCGTAAGTTTATAACAGAGGCCCGGAGGCGAAAGTGTGATGTTGCCCCCCCCACACACACACACACGAAAAACCCAGTATTTCTTAAGACTATTGGTTAGCCAGCCTAATATGCAGACACACCCACATAGGCACACACACAGCCACACACACACATAAAGCCACATGTATACACACTGCCACATACATCACATGTATACACATAACAGTAGCTACATATGCACATGCACCCACAATTATACACACACAAACACATGTATACACACAACTACATATGCACATACATCCACATGTACTGTACACACACCTCTGTAAAAACAGTCACATATCAGCCCTTACATGCACACAAAACAACACATGTATATAAACAAAGCCCTATATAGATAAACACACAATACACAAATAGTTCAACACACACTACAACTGCCCCCCTCTCACCTCTAAAAGAGGCATCCATCTAGTTCATTAGCCAGAAGATTGGTGGAGGTGGAGAGCTGGACGGGCTGCAGGGCTGTCAGGAGGAGACAGGGGCTCTGCGTGTGACAGGAAGTCCCGTCTCCTCCTGTGACTGAGCTCCTGGAGCAGCGCTGCTAGTCACTGCAGCGCTGCTCTCGTCATAAAGCATTCTTGCTGGCACGCAGGGGCTGGAGTTTACCAGAGGCAATGGATGTCAGGCCGGGTGTCCCCTTCAGACGTGACGCCCGGCGGCAAATGACTCCATTGCCTCCGGGACTTCCGCCACTGGGTGGTGGGGCTTCATAGCACATTCCTGACATCCTCAATTATTAAATTAGTAATTATTATATTTTACTTATATAGTACTAGTACATTCCATCGCGCTTTACAATTGGGAACAAACAGCGATAGAAAAAGACTGGGTAATATCCGACGTACAAGCTCAGAGGGCCCTGCTCACAGGCTTACACTCCGTTATGCACATGGTTGCCACATATTGCAAATTGGTTGAGCCACATTGCAAAGGCTTTTGGTGGGCTCTATGATACAGTCACACAGCAATATTGGGGTCAGGAGGATGTGTAAGCGAAAAAAGAGATTATATGAAAAGTTGTGGGTAGAAGTCCCGTGTAAAGGGACACGGCGTGTCCCATTTACACCGCCGCCGATCTGGGTCTGACCCGCCGCTGACCCGGATTTTTTGGCGGTGTAAAAGGGGTATTAGCTGCCTCCTCCTATATCATCTATAGCAAATGACAAGAACAGACATGATACAAGATAGAAATTATAATACAGCAAATTGGAAAAATGGTGAAATAAACTACCGAAAAAAAACAATTGTTCTGATCACGTTGTTAAATAAAATGGATTGACCTAGGCCCTTATTCAGAACTGATCGAAAGTACAAATTTGTTCTCAAAATGGGCAAAACCATGTGCACTGCAAGTGGGGCAGATGTAACAAGCGCAGAGAGAGTTGCATTTGGGTGGGGTGTTTTGAAACTGAAATCTAAATTGCGGTGTAAAAATAATACAGCCAGTATTTACCCTGCACAGAAACAAAATAACTCACCCAAATCTAACTCTCTCTGCACATGTTAAATCTGCCCCACCTGGAGGGCACATGGTTTTGCCCATTTTGAGAACAAATTTGTACTGCGATTAGATCAGAATAAGGGCCCTTATTTGTGTGAATGGCCATTGTCTGTGTTTGGGAGCAAATGGTTACTCTCATGTGCACTTAGAGCATGTTGTGATGTAATCAGTGAGAAACACTCTGCGTCCTCCTAGCAGCACAATGTCCGTTCTCAAACTATAGCCTGTCACCTCTGCCCTGGTGATGAGAATTTGGATTGACATATCCTCATCTGTCCCAGTCCCCATCATGGCTTTTGTAAGGATCCTTGGCATAATATCCTTGGAGGCATGGGCGAATCTAGAATTATGGTAAAATTTGGTCCCCGATCCAGACATAAAAGAAGGGGGACCTTTGCGCGGCATAGCCGCGCAGCAAAAAGGGGGCGTGGCCTCATGGAAAGGAGGCGTGGCATCACAAAAAGGGGTGTGGTATTACACTTTAGACCATACACAGTAATGCCCATTACACATTTTAGCAAACTCCGTAATACGCATTACACATAAAGCCACACGCCGTAATGCCAATTACACATAAGGCCACACACCATAATGCCCATTACACATTGTGCCACACATCATGATGCCCATTACATACTATATAACAAACCGTAATGCCCATTACACATTTGCCACATAAGTGCTGCTTACCTACGTGCTCATTACTAGGGGGTTCTTGCTTGATGGCACCATAGTACCCATTACACATGATGCCGCACACCATAGTACCCATTACACATGATGCCGCACTCCATAGTACCCATTACACATGATGCCGTGCACCATAGTACCCATTACACATGATGCTACACACATAATGTCCCTTACACATGATGCTGCACACATAATGCCCCTTACACATGATGCAGCACACATAATGCCCCTTACACATGATGCTGCACACCATAATGCCCCTTACACATTAAGCCACACATTATGCGTAATGCCCCCACATATCGCCACTTGTAGCGTCCCTTAAGCAATGCCCCCAAAAGTGTAAATTTTTATATGAGCCTTCGCTGCTGCTGCAGGGAGAGATGGGGAGCGGTGCAGCTGCTTCTATGGGGAGAGGAGCAGAGCGCAGCGCAGAGCATGCTCCCACTCCCCTCCTGGTGTCCCCTCTAGCCGAGTGGACATTTGAAATATTGTGTGCGCTGTTGTTGTGCGTCACGTTGAGGGAGCACACCGGGGGCCAGCACCACATGATTAAAGGGGTGGCGGGCTGAGGTGAAAGTGGGGAGAAGAATTGGAGCGGAAGCTGCAGGGGTGACTGTCATTGACAGCTGGACAGAGCAGGGGGCTGCCCGGCTGTATTCAGAGCACTGCAGGTCACAGCTATTTGAAATAATACCCCTTTCACAACAGAAAATGCAGGGATTTACCCGGGAATATGGTCCCAGGATCATGCAGGGACATTCCCAGGCTGACCCCTTATACACCAGCCTAGTCCCTGCATTTTCTGGTGTGAGGGGGAGAGACAACCACTCCCCCTTTAACCAACCAGCTATATCTTCGGAAACAACTGACCCATATACATGAGACCATTATCATATTGAAGAACTTTTGAGTTGGTTTCGAAGGATTTTGGTCCCGTGAAACTGGGCTATTTGGTTCCAGAGAAATCTGCCCTCAAAGAACATAAACAGTCATGAAATGACATTTAAGAAATTAAAAAAAAAAAAAAAACGGTTTAACCTCAATATCCCTGGAACCAATTAACCCATATGGATCCAGCCTGGTATCAGATTGAAGGCCCAGCGATTTGGGTTCGACCCCAAGCTTCAGTGATGCCAAAGGGGGAACTGGCAGCCGTTGAACTGGGTGGGGGCCGGAATTAGCGGGTCCCATGTTATCCTATAGGGAAAACTTTCCAGCTTTGCCCGGCAGTATCTCCGGTTCCCAGGGGGCTAGAGACACGGGAAAGCCCCATCCCTCAGCTACAAAATGGGCTAAAGGGTGGCCCGGAGCACCCCCGGACCACCCCCTAGATTCGCCTATGCTTGGCGGTCCTTAATGCATTGTACTGCAGAAAGAGAGGACATGAGCTGGTTTATTACAAGGTAACTGTACAAGGTTGGTATATTTCTCCTGATTATAAAAACGACACTGCCGCGAGAGATGAAGCAGTATTCACACTATACTAAAGTAATTAATAATTTGGCCACTGCAGGCGCACTTCCACTGGCACCTGTGGGCAACATATATTTTCTTTCAGAACTAATACAATTGCTCCCACTGCTGTGAATGGCTACAAACATGCAGAGATAAAAGGTTCTTTGTGCCTATTAACTTTTATCATGTAAATAAGTAAGAGGTAAGACATCCCATTCTGTAACAGCAGGCCCTGGATGATATACATAGCAGTGCCCTTCTGCCACATGGCAGCTAGTGATGTCACAATGGGCCGATGATGTCACAATGGGCCGATGATGTCACAATGGGCTGTGATGGGTAGAACACTGGCAGCTGACTGCTTCCTGAGTCATATCTAATATTGCTGGACTTGTGCCAACACATAATTTTTCACTCTTTACTGAAGATTGAAGTTTGATATAAAATGAAGAAGGCGAAAGCTAATAAAGCTATAGACCACCAAATGACTGTCGCTCTGCGCATCCGTCCACTTAATTTGACGGAGATTAAGAACCGCACCCGATGCATCACACACCAGCTCGGACCACAGACAGTGCTATTGCAGGACCCCGGTGAGGATCCTTACGATGTCCTGCGCTCCACCAGGACAAGAGAAACAACATTCCAATTTAACCAGGTGTTTGACCAGGCAGCTACCCAGGAGACTGTGTATGATTCCACAGTAAAGCCCTTATTGGGTGACATCCTGTCCGGGTACAATGCTGCCATATTTGCCGACGGCCCGACAGGCACTGGAAAGACCTTCACCATGATGGGTAAGGACCGCAACCCTGGAGTAATGTATCGCACCCTGAAGGACCTGTTTAAAGCCATTGAGGAGACTGGGAAAAAAAAGAATTTCTCCGTATCATTATCATACGCGGAGATCTATAATGAAACCGTCCGAGACCTATTAAGACCTTCCTCTGGGTCTTTGGTCCTCAGAGAGGATCCCATTGGCAACACCAAAATAGAAGGGATTTCTACATTCTCCCTTAGCACTCCTGAGGAAGCCATGGCCCTGCTGAAGAAGGGCAACAAGCAGCGCACAGAAGCTCGCACAGCTGATAATAAGACCTCATCCCGCTCACATGCAGTATTGCAGGTCACCATCAAGCAGACAGCCAGTGATGGTGTGAGCACAGGCAAGTTGTACATGGTAGACCTTGCGGGATCAGAACGAGCAAGCCAGACTAAGAACAGCGGCCAGACCATGAAAGAAGGAGGATACATCAACCGATCCCTTCTTGCCCTCAGGATGTGTATCATGGCGCTGCGTGACAGACCAGGCAGCCATATAAACTATCGGGACAGCAAGCTGACCTGGCTGCTAAAGGGAGCACTGAGCGGGAAAAGCCGATTGGTTATGATCACGCACATCAGCCCTACGGATAGTGCTTATGAAGAATCCCGCAGCACAATGACCTACGGAAGCAAGGCCAAGTTTATCAAGACACGAGTGGAGAGAAACCGTGTCTGTGTCCCTCATAAGACTTCCGAGGGCGTCAGAGGGATCACAGTGCTGCCGGAAGTCCCTCATCCTCCAGAGCCTGGCTGTGGGATCGTGCCCAGGTCTGGGAATATTTATCAAGTGACAACAAGAGAAGAGCCGCTGCGTGATTTTCCTCCCTGTGTCCGGAAATTAATCCCCAAACGCAATTTGAGACCAACGCCACAGCATCTTAAGGTGTACACTCCTTTCAAGGTTGGTCGCTACACATTGCACCCATGAACAGCAATTGGGTCGGCAGTAAAGGTGCCCATACACGTTACAATTATTGTATACAGTATTATATACAATACTGTATTCAATAATTGTAACGTGTATGGGCACTTTTACACCTGAGGGAAAACTGGGGAATAGGGCTACTGGCGAAACCCCAACAAAAAAAAAACGACACTCAGCAGCCACCCCATGGGTGTGTTGGAAGAGCTGCCAATTATTTATAAATGATAACCTTTACATCCAACTCATTGATAAGTAAAGGCTTAAACCAGGACAATGCCAGGTACATCAGTCAGTTATACATAATGTGTGCTGTTAGTGGTTTTATTGTATTCTTGTTATGTAATACGATCCCCAAAAAATTCCTAGTGTGCGCAAGCACACGTGGCCAATAAAGTTGATTCTGATGCATAGATCTTGTAATAATTATGCTAGGACACTACCAGTAGATGGGTGATGGCAGTGGCGTAAGTTTATAACAGAGGCCCGGAGGCGAAAGTGTGATGTTGCCCCCCCCACACACACACACACGAAAAACCCAGTATTTCTTAAGACTATTGGTTAGCCAGCCTAATATGCAGACACACCCACATAGGCACACACACAGCCACACACACACATAAAGCCACATGTATACACACTGCCACATACATCACATGTATACACATAACAGTAGCTACATATGCACATGCACCCACAATTATACACACACAAACACATGTATACACACAACTACATATGCACATACATCCACATGTACTGTACACACACCTCTGTAAAAACAGTCACATATCAGCCCTTACATGCACACAAAACAACACATGTATATAAACAAAGCCCTATATAGATAAACACACAATACACAAATAGTTCAACACACACTACAACTGCCCCCCTCTCACCTCTAAAAGAGGCATCCATCTAGTTCATTAGCCAGAAGATTGGTGGAGGTGGAGAGCTGGACGGGCTGCAGGGCTGTCAGGAGGAGACAGGGGCTCTGCGTGTGACAGGAAGTCCCGTCTCCTCCTGTGACTGAGCTCCTGGAGCAGCGCTGCTAGTCACTGCAGCGCTGCTCTCGTCATAAAGCATTCTTGCTGGCACGCAGGGGCTGGAGTTTACCAGAGGCAATGGATGTCAGGCCGGGTGTCCCCTTCAGACGTGACGCCCGGCGGCAAATGACTCCATTGCCTCCGGGACTTCCGCCACTGGGTGGTGGGGCTTCATAGCACATTCCTGACATCCTCAATTATTAAATTAGTAATTATTATATTTTACTTATATAGTACTAGTACATTCCATCGCGCTTTACAATTGGGAACAAACAGCGATAGAAAAAGACTGGGTAATATCCGACGTACAAGCTCAGAGGGCCCTGCTCACAGGCTTACACTCCGTTATGCACATGGTTGCCACATATTGCAAATTGGTTGAGCCACATTGCAAAGGCTTTTGGTGGGCTCTATGATACAGTCACACAGCAATATTGGGGTCAGGAGGATGTGTAAGCGAAAAAAGAGATTATATGAAAAGTTGTGGGTAGAAGTCCCGTGTAAAGGGACACGGCGTGTCCCATTTACACCGCCGCCGATCTGGGTCTGACCCGCCGCTGACCCGGATTTTTTGGCGGTGTAAAAGGGGTATTAGCTGCCTCCTCCTATATCATCTATAGCAAATGACAAGAACAGACATGATACAAGATAGAAATTATAATACAGCAAATTGGAAAAATGGTGAAATAAACTACCGAAAAAAAACAATTGTTCTGATCACGTTGTTAAATAAAATGGATTGACCTAGGCCCTTATTCAGAACTGATCGAAAGTACAAATTTGTTCTCAAAATGGGCAAAACCATGTGCACTGCAAGTGGGGCAGATGTAACAAGCGCAGAGAGAGTTGCATTTGGGTGGGGTGTTTTGAAACTGAAATCTAAATTGCGGTGTAAAAATAATACAGCCAGTATTTACCCTGCACAGAAACAAAATAACTCACCCAAATCTAACTCTCTCTGCACATGTTAAATCTGCCCCACCTGGAGGGCACATGGTTTTGCCCATTTTGAGAACAAATTTGTACTGCGATTAGATCAGAATAAGGGCCCTTATTTGTGTGAATGGCCATTGTCTGTGTTTGGGAGCAAATGGTTACTCTCATGTGCACTTAGAGCATGTTGTGATGTAATCAGTGAGAAACACTCTGCGTCCTCCTAGCAGCACAATGTCCGTTCTCAAACTATAGCCTGTCACCTCTGCCCTGGTGATGAGAATTTGGATTGACATATCCTCATCTGTCCCAGTCCCCATCATGGCTTTTGTAAGGATCCTTGGCATAATATCCTTGGAGGCATGGGCGAATCTAGAATTATGGTAAAATTTGGTCCCCGATCCAGACATAAAAGAAGGGGGACCTTTGCGCGGCATAGCCGCGCAGCAAAAAGGGGGCGTGGCCTCATGGAAAGGAGGCGTGGCATCACAAAAAGGGGTGTGGTATTACACTTTAGACCATACACAGTAATGCCCATTACACATTTTAGCAAACTCCGTAATACGCATTACACATAAAGCCACACGCCGTAATGCCAATTAAACATAAGGCCACACACCATAATGCCCATTACACATTGTGCCACACATCATGATGCCCATTACATACTATATAACAAACCGTAATGCCCATTACACATTTGCCACATAAGTGCTGCTTACCTACGTGCTCATTACTAGGGGGTTCTTGCTTGATGGCACCATAGTACCCATTACACATGATGCCGCACACCATAGTACCCATTACACATGATGCCGCACTCCATAGTACCCATTACACATGATGCCGTGCACCATAGTACCCATTACACATGATGCTACACACATAATGTCCCTTACACATGATGCTGCACACATAATGCCCCTTACACATGATGCAGCACACATAATGCCCCTTACACATGATGCTGCACACCATAATGCCCCTTACACATTAAGCCACACATTATGCGTAATGCCCCCACATATCGCCACTTGTAGCGTCCCTTAAGCAATGCCCCCAAAAGTGTAAATTTTTATATGAGCCTTCGCTGCTGCTGCAGGGAGAGATGGGGAGCGGTGCAGCTGCTTCTATGGGGAGAGGAGCAGAGCGCAGCGCAGAGCATGCTCCCACTCCCCTCCTGGTGTCCCCTCTAGCCGAGTGGACATTTGAAATATTGTGTGCGCTGTTGTTGTGCGTCACGTTGAGGGAGCACACCGGGGGCCAGCACCACATGATTAAAGGGGTGGCGGGCTGAGGTGAAAGTGGGGAGAAGAATTGGAGCGGAAGCTGCAGGGGTGACTGTCATTGACAGCTGGACAGAGCAGGGGGCTGCCCGGCTGTATTCAGAGCACTGCAGGTCACAGCTATTTGAAATAATACCCCTTTCACAACAGAAAATGCAGGGATTTACCCGGGAATATGGTCCCAGGATCATGCAGGGACATTCCCAGGCTGACCCCTTATACACCAGCCTAGTCCCTGCATTTTCTGGTGTGAGGGGGAGAGACAACCACTCCCCCTTTAACCAACCAGCTATATCTTCGGAAACAACTGACCCATATACATGAGACCATTATCATATTGAAGAACTTTTGAGTTGGTTTCGAAGGATTTTGGTCCCGTGAAACTGGGCTATTTGGTTCCAGAGAAATCTGCCCTCAAAGAACATAAACAGTCATGAAATGACATTTAAGAAATTTAAAAAAAAAAAAAAACGGTTTAACCTCAATATCCCTGGAACCAATTAACCCATATGGATCCAGCCTGGTATCAGATTGAAGGCCCAGCGATTTGGGTTCGACCCCAAGCTTCAGTGATGCCAAAGGGGGAACTGGCAGCCGTTGAACTGGGTGGGGGCCGGAATTAGCGGGTCCCATGTTATCCTATAGGGAAAACTTTCCAGCTTTGCCTGGCAGTATCTCCGGTTCCCAGGGGGCTAGAGACACGGGAAAGCCCCATCCCTCAGCTACAAAATGGGCTAAAGGGTGGCCCGGAGCACCCCCGGACCACCCCCTAGATTCGCCTATGCTTGGCGGTCCTTAATGCATTGTACTGCAGAAAGAGAGGACATGAGCTGGTTTATTACAAGGTAACTGTACAAGGTTGGTATATTTCTCCTGATTATAAAAACGACACTGCCGCGAGAGATGAAGCAGTATTCACACTATACTAAAGTAATTAATAATTTGGCCACTGCAGGCGCACTTCCACTGGCACCTGTGGGCAACATATATTTTCTTTCAGAACTAATACAATTGCTCCCACTGCTGTGAATGGCTACAAACATGCAGAGATAAAAGGTTCTTTGTGCCTATTAACTTTTATCATGTAAATAAGTAAGAGGTAAGACATCCCATTCTGTAACAGCAGGCCCTGGATGATATACATAGCAGTGCCCTTCTGCCACATGGCAGCTAGTGATGTCACAATGGGCCGATGATGTCACAATGGGCCGATGATGTCACAATGGGCTGTGATGGGTAGAACACTGGCAGCTGACTGCTTCCTGAGTCATATCTAATATTGCTGGACTTGTGCCAACACATAATTTTTCACTCTTTACTGAAGATTGAAGTTTGATATAAAATGAAGAAGGCGAAAGCTAATAAAGCTATAGACCACCAAATGACTGTCGCTCTGCGCATCCGTCCACTTAATTTGACGGAGATTAAGAACCGCACCCGATGCATCACACACCAGCTCGGACCACAGACAGTGCTATTGCAGGACCCCGGTGAGGATCCTTACGATGTCCTGCGCTCCACCAGGACAAGAGAAACAACATTCCAATTTAACCAGGTGTTTGACCAGGCAGCTACCCAGGAGACTGTGTATGATTCCACAGTAAAGCCCTTATTGGGTGACATCCTGTCCGGGTACAATGCTGCCATATTTGCCGACGGCCCGACAGGCACTGGAAAGACCTTCACCATGATGGGTAAGGACCGCAACCCTGGAGTAATGTATCGCACCCTGAAGGACCTGTTTAAAGCCATTGAGGAGACTGGGAAAAAAAAGAATTTCTCCGTATCATTATCATACGCGGAGATCTATAATGAAACCGTCCGAGACCTATTAAGACCTTCCTCTGGGTCTTTGGTCCTCAGAGAGGATCCCATTGGCAACACCAAAATAGAAGGGATTTCTACATTCTCCCTTAGCACTCCTGAGGAAGCCATGGCCCTGCTGAAGAAGGGCAACAAGCAGCGCACAGAAGCTCGCACAGCTGATAATAAGACCTCATCCCGCTCACATGCAGTATTGCAGGTCACCATCAAGCAGACAGCCAGTGATGGTGTGAGCACAGGCAAGTTGTACATGGTAGACCTTGCGGGATCAGAACGAGCAAGCCAGACTAAGAACAGCGGCCAGACCATGAAAGAAGGAGGATACATCAACCGATCCCTTCTTGCCCTCAGGATGTGTATCATGGCGCTGCGTGACAGACCAGGCAGCCATATAAACTATCGGGACAGCAAGCTGACCTGGCTGCTAAAGGGAGCACTGAGCGGGAAAAGCCGATTGGTTATGATCACGCACATCAGCCCTACGGATAGTGCTTATGAAGAATCCCGCAGCACAATGACCTACGGAAGCAAGGCCAAGTTTATCAAGACACGAGTGGAGAGAAACCGTGTCTGTGTCCCTCATAAGACTTCCGAGGGCGTCAGAGGGATCACAGTGCTGCCGGAAGTCCCTCATCCTCCAGAGCCTGGCTGTGGGATCGTGCCCAGGTCTGGGAATATTTATCAAGTGACAACAAGAGAAGAGCCGCTGCGTGATTTTCCTCCCTGTGTCCGGAAATTAATCCCCAAACGCAATTTGAGACCAACGCCACAGCATCTTAAGGTGTACACTCCTTTCAAGGTTGGTCGCTACACATTGCACCCATGAACAGCAATTGGGTCGGCAGTAAAGGTGCCCATACACGTTACAATTATTGTATACAGTATTATATACAATACTGTATTCAATAATTGTAACGTGTATGGGCACTTTTACACCTGAGGGAAAACTGGGGAATAGGGCTACTGGCGAAACCCCAACAAAAAAAAAACGACACTCAGCAGCCACCCCATGGGTGTGTTGGAAGAGCTGCCAATTATTTATAAATGATAACTTTTACATCCAACTCATTGATAAGTAAAGGCTTAAACAAGGACAATGCCAGGTACATCAGTCAGTTATACATAATGTGTGCTGTTAGTGGTTTTATTGTATTCTTGTTATGTAATACGATCCCCAAAAAATTCCTAGTGTGCGCAAGCACACGTGGCCAATAAAGTTGATTCTGATGCATAGATCTTGTAATAATTATGCTAGGACACTACCAGTAGATGGGTGATGGCAGTGGCGTAAGTTTATAACAGAGGCCCGGAGGCGAAAGTGTGATGTTGCCCCCCACACACACACACACACGAAAAACCTAGTATTTCTTAAGACTATTGGTTAGCCAGCCTAATATGCAGACACACCCACATAGGCACACACACAGCCACACACACACATAAAGCCACATGTATACACACTGCCACATACATCACATGTATACACATAACAGTAGCTACATATGCACATGCACCCACAATTATACACACACAAACACATGTATACACACAACTACATATGCACATACATCCACATGTACTGTACATACACCTCTGTAAAAACAGTCACATATCAGCCCTTACATGCACACAAAACAACACATGTATATAAACAAAGCCCTATATAGATAAACACACAATACACAAATAGTTCAACACACACTACAACTGCCCCCCTCTCACCTCTAAAAGAGGCATCCATCTAGTTCATTAGCCAGAAGATTGGTGGAGGTGGAGAGCTGGACGGGCTGCAGGGCTGTCAGGAGGAGACAGGGGCTCTGCGTGTGACAGGAAGTCCCGTCTCCTCCTGTGACTGAGCTCCTGGAGCAGCGCTGCTAGTCACTGCAGCGCTGCTCTCGTCATAAAGCATTCTTGCTGGCACGCAGGGGCTGGAGTTTACCAGAGGCAATGGATGTCAGGCCGGGTGTCCCCTTCAGACGTGACGCCCGGCGGCAAATGACTCCATTGCCTCCGGGACTTCCGCCACTGGGTGGTGGGGCTTCATAGCACATTCCTGACATCCTCAATTATTAAATTAGTAATTATTATATTTTACTTATATAGTACTAGTACATTCCATCGCGCTTTACAATTGGGAACAAACAGCGATAGAAAAAGACTGGGTAATATCCGACGTACAAGCTCAGAGGGCCCTGCTCACAGGCTTACACTCCGTTATGCACATGGTTGCCACATATTGCAAATTGGTTGAGCCACATTGCAAAGGCTTTTGGTGGGCTCTATGATACAGTCACACAGCAATATTGGGGTCAGGAGGATGTGTAAGCGAAAAAAGAGATTATATGAAAAGTTGTGGGTAGAAGTCCCGTGTAAAGGGACACGGCGTGTCCCATTTACACCGCCGCCGATCTGGGTCTGACCCGCCGCTGACCCGGATTTTTTGGCGGTGTAAAAGGGGTATTAGCTGCCTCCTCCTATATCATCTATAGCAAATGACAAGAACAGACATGATACAAGATAGAAATTATAATACAGCAAATTGGAAAAATGGTGAAATAAACTACCGAAAAAAAACAATTGTTCTGATCACGTTGTTAAATAAAATGGATTGACCTAGGCCCTTATTCAGAACTGATCGAAAGTACAAATTTGTTCTCAAAATGGGCAAAACCATGTGCACTGCAAGTGGGGCAGATGTAACAAGCGCAGAGAGAGTTGCATTTGGGTGGGGTGTTTTGAAACTGAAATCTAAATTGCGGTGTAAAAATAATACAGCCAGTATTTACCCTGCACAGAAACAAAATAACTCACCCAAATCTAACTCTCTCTGCACATGTTAAATCTGCCCCACCTGGAGGGCACATGGTTTTGCCCATTTTGAGAACAAATTTGTACTGCGATTAGATCAGAATAAGGGCCCTTATTTGTGTGAATGGCCATTGTCTGTGTTTGGGAGCAAATGGTTACTCTCATGTGCACTTAGAGCATGTTGTGATGTAATCAGTGAGAAACACTCTGCGTCCTCCTAGCAGCACAATGTCCGTTCTCAAACTATAGCCTGTCACCTCTGCCCTGGTGATGAGAATTTGGATTGACATATCCTCATCTGTCCCAGTCCCCATCATGGCTTTTGTAAGGATCCTTGGCATAATATCCTTGGAGGCATGGGCGAATCTAGAATTATGGTAAAATTTGGTCCCCGATCCGGACATAAAAGAAGGGGGACCTTTGCGCGGCATAGCCGCGCAGCAAAAAGGGGGCGTGGCCTCATGGAAAGGAGGCGTGGCATCACAAAAAGGGGTGTGGTATTACACTTTAGACCATACACAGTAATGCCCATTACACATTTTAGCAAACTCCGTAATACGCATTACACATAAAGCCACACGCCGTAATGCCAATTAAACATAAGGCCACACACCATAATGCCCATTACACATTGTGCCACACATCATGATGCCCATTACATACTATATAACAAACCGTAATGCCCATTACACATTTGCCACATAAGTGCTGCTTACCTACGTGCTCATTACTAGGGGGTTCTTGCTTGATGGCACCATAGTACCCATTACACATGATGCCGCACACCATAGTACCCATTACACATGATGCCGCACTCCATAGTACCCATTACACATGATGCCGTGCACCATAGTACCCATTACACATGATGCTACACACATAATGTCCCTTACACATGATGCTGCACACATAATGCCCCTTACACATGATGCAGCACACATAATGCCCCTTACACATGATGCTGCACACCATAATGCCCCTTACACATTAAGCCACACATTATGCGTAATGCCCCCACATATCGCCACTTGTAGCGTCCCTTAAGCAATGCCCCCAAAAGTGTAAATTTTTATATGAGCCTTCGCTGCTGCTGCAGGGAGAGATGGGGAGCGGTGCAGCTGCTTCTATGGGGAGAGGAGCAGAGCGCAGCGCAGAGCATGCTCCCACTCCCCTCCTGGTGTCCCCTCTAGCCGAGTGGACATTTGAAATATTGTGTGCGCTGTTGTTGTGCGTCACGTTGAGGGAGCACACCGGGGGCCAGCACCACATGATTAAAGGGGTGGCGGGCTGAGGTGAAAGTGGGGAGAAGAATTGGAGCGGAAGCTGCAGGGGTGACTGTCATTGACAGCTGGACAGAGCAGGGGGCTGCCCGGCTGTATTCAGAGCACTGCAGGTCACAGCTATTTGAAATAATACCCCTTTCACAACAGAAAATGCAGGGATTTACCCGGGAATATGGTCCCAGGATCATGCAGGGACATTCCCAGGCTGACCCCTTATACACCAGCCTAGTCCCTGCATTTTCTGGTGTGAGGGGGAGAGACAACCACTCCCCCTTTAACCAACCAGCTATATCTTCGGAAACAACTGACCCATATACATGAGACCATTATCATATTGAAGAACTTTTGAGTTGGTTTCGAAGGATTTTGGTCCCGTGAAACTGGGCTATTTGGTTCCAGAGAAATCTGCCCTCAAAGAACATAAACAGTCATGAAATGACATTTAAGAAATTAAAAAAAAAAAAAAAACGGTTTAACCTCAATATCCCTGGAACCAATTAACCCATATGGATCCAGCCTGGTATCAGATTGAAGGCCCAGCGATTTGGGTTCGACCCCAAGCTTCAGTGATGCCAAAGGGGGAACTGGCAGCCGTTGAACTGGGTGGGGGCCGGAATTAGCGGGTCCCATGTTATCCTATAGGGAAAACTTTCCAGCTTTGCCTGGCAGTATCTCCGGTTCCCAGGGGGCTAGAGACACGGGAAAGCCCCATCCCTCAGCTACAAAATGGGCTAAAGGGTGGCCCGGAGCACCCCCGGACCACCCCCTAGATTCGCCTATGCTTGGCGGTCCTTAATGCATTGTACTGCAGAAAGAGAGGACATGAGCTGGTTTATTACAAGGTAACTGTACAAGGTTGGTATATTTCTCCTGATTATAAAAACGACACTGCCGCGAGAGATGAAGCAGTATTCACACTATACTAAAGTAATTAATAATTTGGCCACTGCAGGCGCACTTCCACTGGCACCTGTGGGCAACATATATTTTCTTTCAGAACTAATACAATTGCTCCCACTGCTGTGAATGGCTACAAACATGCAGAGATAAAAGGTTCTTTGTGCCTATTAACTTTTATCATGTAAATAAGTAAGAGGTAAGACATCCCATTCTGTAACAGCAGGCCCTGGATGATATACATAGCAGTGCCCTTCTGCCACATGGCAGCTAGTGATGTCACAATGGGCCGATGATGTCACAATGGGCCGATGATGTCACAATGGGCTGTGATGGGTAGAACACTGGCAGCTGACTGCTTCCTGAGTCATATCTAATATTGCTGGACTTGTGCCAACACATAATTTTTCACTCTTTACTGAAGATTGAAGTTTGATATAAAATGAAGAAGGCGAAAGCTAATAAAGCTATAGACCACCAAATGACTGTCGCTCTGCGCATCCGTCCACTTAATTTGACGGAGATTAAGAACCGCACCCGATGCATCACACACCAGCTCGGACCACAGACAGTGCTATTGCAGGACCCCGGTGAGGATCCTTACGATGTCCTGCGCTCCACCAGGACAAGAGAAACAACATTCCAATTTAACCAGGTGTTTGACCAGGCAGCTACCCAGGAGACTGTGTATGATTCCACAGTAAAGCCCTTATTGGGTGACATCCTGTCCGGGTACAATGCTGCCATATTTGCCGACGGCCCGACAGGCACTGGAAAGACCTTCACCATGATGGGTAAGGACCGCAACCCTGGAGTAATGTATCGCACCCTGAAGGACCTGTTTAAAGCCATTGAGGAGACTGGGAAAAAAAAGAATTTCTCCGTATCATTATCATACGCGGAGATCTATAATGAAACCGTCCGAGACCTATTAAGACCTTCCTCTGGGTCTTTGGTCCTCAGAGAGGATCCCATTGGCAACACCAAAATAGAAGGGATTTCTACATTCTCCCTTAGCACTCCTGAGGAAGCCATGGCCCTGCTGAAGAAGGGCAACAAGCAGCGCACAGAAGCTCGCACAGCTGATAATAAGACCTCATCCCGCTCACATGCAGTATTGCAGGTCACCATCAAGCAGACAGCCAGTGATGGTGTGAGCACAGGCAAGTTGTACATGGTAGACCTTGCGGGATCAGAACGAGCAAGCCAGACTAAGAACAGCGGCCAGACCATGAAAGAAGGAGGATACATCAACCGATCCCTTCTTGCCCTCAGGATGTGTATCATGGCGCTGCGTGACAGACCAGGCAGCCATATAAACTATCAGGACAGCAAGCTGACCTGGCTGCTAAAGGGAGCACTGAGCGGGAAAAGCCGATTGGTTATGATCACGCACATCAGCCCTACGGATAGTGCTTATGAAGAATCCCGCAGCACAATGACCTACGGAAGCAAGGCCAAGTTTATCAAGACACGAGTGGAGAGAAACCGTGTCTGTGTCCCTCATAAGACTTCCGAGGGCGTCAGAGGGATCACAGTGCTGCCGGAAGTCCCTCATCCTCCAGAGCCTGGCTGTGGGATCGTGCCCAGGTCTGGGAATATTTATCAAGTGACAACAAGAGAAGAGCCGCTGCGTGATTTTCCTCCCTGTGTCCGGAAATTAATCCCCAAACGCAATTTGAGACCAACGCCACAGCATCTTAAGGTGTACACTCCTTTCAAGGTTGGTCGCTACACATTGCACCCATGAACAGCAATTGGGTCGGCAGTAAAGGTGCCCATACACGTTACAATTATTGTATACAGTATTATATACAATACTGTATTCAATAATTGTAACGTGTATGGGCACTTTTACACCTGAGGGAAAACTGGGGAATAGGGCTACTGGCGAAACCCCAACAAAAAAAAAACGACACTCAGCAGCCACCCCATGGGTGTGTTGGAAGAGCTGCCAATTATTTATAAATGATAACTTTTACATCCAACTCATTGATAAGTAAAGGCTTAAACAAGGACAATGCCAGGTACATCAGTCAGTTATACATAATGTGTGCTGTTAGTGGTTTTATTGTATTCTTGTTATGTAATACGATCCCCAAAAAATTCCTAGTGTGCGCAAGCACACGTGGCCAATAAAGTTGATTCTGATGCATAGATCTTGTAATAATTATGCTAGGACACTACCAGTAGATGGGTGATGGCAGTGGCGTAAGTTTATAACAGAGGCCCGGAGGCGAAAGTGTGATGTTGCCCCCCACACACACACACACACGAAAAACCTAGTATTTCTTAAGACTATTGGTTAGCCAGCCTAATATGCAGACACACCCACATAGGCACACACACAGCCACACACACACATAAAGCCACATGTATACACACTGCCACATACATCACATGTATACACATAACAGTAGCTACATATGCACATGCACCCACAATTATACACACACAAACACATGTATACACACAACTACATATGCACATACATCCACATGTACTGTACATACACCTCTGTAAAAACAGTCACATATCAGCCCTTACATGCACACAAAACAACACATGTATATAAACAAAGCCCTATATAGATAAACACACAATACACAAATAGTTCAACACACACTACAACTGCCCCCCTCTCACCTCTAAAAGAGGCATCCATCTAGTTCATTAGCCAGAAGATTGGTGGAGGTGGAGAGCTGGACGGGCTGCAGGGCTGTCAGGAGGAGACAGGGGCTCTGCGTGTGACAGGAAGTCCCGTCTCCTCCTGTGACTGAGCTCCTGGAGCAGCGCTGCTAGTCACTGCAGCGCTGCTCTCGTCATAAAGCATTCTTGCTGGCACGCAGGGGCTGGAGTTTACCAGAGGCAATGGATGTCAGGCCGGGTGTCCCCTTCAGACGTGACGCCCGGCGGCAAATGACTCCATTGCCTCCGGGACTTCCGCCACTGGGTGGTGGGGCTTCATAGCACATTCCTGACATCCTCAATTATTAAATTAGTAATTATTATATTTTACTTATATAGTACTAGTACATTCCATCGCGCTTTACAATTGGGAACAAACAGCGATAGAAAAAGACTGGGTAATATCCGACGTACAAGCTCAGAGGGCCCTGCTCACAGGCTTACACTCCGTTATGCACATGGTTGCCACATATTGCAAATTGGTTGAGCCACATTGCAAAGGCTTTTGGTGGGCTCTATGATACAGTCACACAGCAATATTGGGGTCAGGAGGATGTGTAAGCGAAAAAAGAGATTATATGAAAAGTTGTGGGTAGAAGTCCCGTGTAAAGGGACACGGCGTGTCCCATTTACACCGCCGCCGATCTGGGTCTGACCCGCCGCTGACCCGGATTTTTTGGCGGTGTAAAAGGGGTATTAGCTGCCTCCTCCTATATCATCTATAGCAAATGACAAGAACAGACATGATACAAGATAGAAATTATAATACAGCAAATTGGAAAAATGGTGAAATAAACTACCGAAAAAAAACAATTGTTCTGATCACGTTGTTAAATAAAATGGATTGACCTAGGCCCTTATTCAGAACTGATCGAAAGTACAAATTTGTTCTCAAAATGGGCAAAACCATGTGCACTGCAAGTGGGGCAGATGTAACAAGCGCAGAGAGAGTTGCATTTGGGTGGGGTGTTTTGAAACTGAAATCTAAATTGCGGTGTAAAAATAATACAGCCAGTATTTACCCTGCACAGAAACAAAATAACTCACCCAAATCTAACTCTCTCTGCACATGTTAAATCTGCCCCACCTGGAGGGCACATGGTTTTGCCCATTTTGAGAACAAATTTGTACTGCGATTAGATCAGAATAAGGGCCCTTATTTGTGTGAATGGCCATTGTCTGTGTTTGGGAGCAAATGGTTACTCTCATGTGCACTTAGAGCATGTTGTGATGTAATCAGTGAGAAACACTCTGCGTCCTCCTAGCAGCACAATGTCCGTTCTCAAACTATAGCCTGTCACCTCTGCCCTGGTGATGAGAATTTGGATTGACATATCCTCATCTGTCCCAGTCCCCATCATGGCTTTTGTAAGGATCCTTGGCATAATATCCTTGGAGGCATGGGCGAATCTAGAATTATGGTAAAATTTGGTCCCCGATCCGGACATAAAAGAAGGGGGACCTTTGCGCGGCATAGCCGCGCAGCAAAAAGGGGGCGTGGCCTCATGGAAAGGAGGCGTGGCATCACAAAAAGGGGTGTGGTATTACACTTTAGACCATACACAGTAATGCCCATTACACATTTTAGCAAACTCCGTAATACGCATTACACATAAAGCCACACGCCGTAATGCCAATTAAACATAAGGCCACACACCATAATGCCCATTACACATTGTGCCACACATCATGATGCCCATTACATACTATATAACAAACCGTAATGCCCATTACACATTTGCCACATAAGTGCTGCTTACCTACGTGCTCATTACTAGGGGGTTCTTGCTTGATGGCACCATAGTACCCATTACACATGATGCCGCACACCATAGTACCCATTACACATGATGCCGCACTCCATAGTACCCATTACACATGATGCCGTGCACCATAGTACCCATTACACATGATGCTACACACATAATGTCCCTTACACATGATGCTGCACACATAATGCCCCTTACACATGATGCAGCACACATAATGCCCCTTACACATGATGCTGCACACCATAATGCCCCTTACACATTAAGCCACACATTATGCGTAATGCCCCCACATATCGCCACTTGTAGCGTCCCTTAAGCAATGCCCCCAAAAGTGTAAATTTTTATATGAGCCTTCGCTGCTGCTGCAGGGAGAGATGGGGAGCGGTGCAGCTGCTTCTATGGGGAGAGGAGCAGAGCGCAGCGCAGAGCATGCTCCCACTCCCCTCCTGGTGTCCCCTCTAGCCGAGTGGACATTTGAAATATTGTGTGCGCTGTTGTTGTGCGTCACGTTGAGGGAGCACACCGGGGGCCAGCACCACATGATTAAAGGGGTGGCGGGCTGAGGTGAAAGTGGGGAGAAGAATTGGAGCGGAAGCTGCAGGGGTGACTGTCATTGACAGCTGGACAGAGCAGGGGGCTGCCCGGCTGTATTCAGAGCACTGCAGGTCACAGCTATTTGAAATAATACCCCTTTCACAACAGAAAATGCAGGGATTTACCCGGGAATATGGTCCCAGGATCATGCAGGGACATTCCCAGGCTGACCCCTTATACACCAGCCTAGTCCCTGCATTTTCTGGTGTGAGGGGGAGAGACAACCACTCCCCCTTTAACCAACCAGCTATATCTTCGGAAACAACTGACCCATATACATGAGACCATTATCATATTGAAGAACTTTTGAGTTGGTTTCGAAGGATTTTGGTCCCGTGAAACTGGGCTATTTGGTTCCAGAGAAATCTGCCCTCAAAGAACATAAACAGTCATGAAATGACATTTAAGAAATTTAAAAAAAAACAAAAACGGTTTAACCTCAATATCCCTGGAACCAATTAACCCATATGGATCCAGCCTGGTATCAGATTGAAGGCCCAGCGATTTGGGTTCGACCCCAAGCTTCAGTGATGCCAAAGGGGGAACTGGCAGCCGTTGAACTGGGTGGGGGCCGGAATTAGCGGGTCCCATGTTATCCTATAGGGAAAACTTTCCAGCTTTGCCCGGCAGTATCTCCGGTTCCCAGGGGGCTAGAGACACGGGAAAGCCCCATCCCTCAGCTACAAAATGGGCTAAAGGGTGGCCCGGAGCACCCCCGGACCACCCCCTAGATTCGCCTATGCTTGGCGGTCCTTAATGCATTGTACTGCAGAAAGAGAGGACATGAGCTGGTTTATTACAAGGTAACTGTACAAGGTTGGTATATTTCTCCTGATTATAAAAACGACACTGCCGCGAGAGATGAAGCAGTATTCACACTATACTAAAGTAATTAATAATTTGGCCACTGCAGGCGCACTTCCACTGGCACCTGTGGGCAACATATATTTTCTTTCAGAACTAATACAATTGCTCCCACTGCTGTGAATGGCTACAAACATGCAGAGATAAAAGGTTCTTTGTGCCTATTAACTTTTATCATGTAAATAAGTAAGAGGTAAGACATCCCATTCTGTAACAGCAGGCCCTGGATGATATACATAGCAGTGCCCTTCTGCCACATGGCAGCTAGTGATGTCACAATGGGCCGATGATGTCACAATGGGCCGATGATGTCACAATGGGCTGTGATGGGTAGAACACTGGCAGCTGACTGCTTCCTGAGTCATATCTAATATTGCTGGACTTGTGCCAACACATAATTTTTCACTCTTTACTGAAGATTGAAGTTTGATATAAAATGAAGAAGGCGAAAGCTAATAAAGCTATAGACCACCAAATGACTGTCGCTCTGCGCATCCGTCCACTTAATTTGACGGAGATTAAGAACCGCACCCGATGCATCACACACCAGCTCGGACCACAGACAGTGCTATTGCAGGACCCCGGTGAGGATCCTTACGATGTCCTGCGCTCCACCAGGACAAGAGAAACAACATTCCAATTTAACCAGGTGTTTGACCAGGCAGCTACCCAGGAGACTGTGTATGATTCCACAGTAAAGCCCTTATTGGGTGACATCCTGTCCGGGTACAATGCTGCCATATTTGCCGACGGCCCGACAGGCACTGGAAAGACCTTCACCATGATGGGTAAGGACCGCAACCCTGGAGTAATGTATCGCACCCTGAAGGACCTGTTTAAAGCCATTGAGGAGACTGGGAAAAAAAAGAATTTCTCCGTATCATTATCATACGCGGAGATCTATAATGAAACCGTCCGAGACCTATTAAGACCTTCCTCTGGGTCTTTGGTCCTCAGAGAGGATCCCATTGGCAACACCAAAATAGAAGGGATTTCTACATTCTCCCTTAGCACTCCTGAGGAAGCCATGGCCCTGCTGAAGAAGGGCAACAAGCAGCGCACAGAAGCTCGCACAGCTGATAATAAGACCTCATCCCGCTCACATGCAGTATTGCAGGTCACCATCAAGCAGACAGCCAGTGATGGTGTGAGCACAGGCAAGTTGTACATGGTAGACCTTGCGGGATCAGAACGAGCAAGCCAGACTAAGAACAGCGGCCAGACCATGAAAGAAGGAGGATACATCAACCGATCCCTTCTTGCCCTCAGGATGTGTATCATGGCGCTGCGTGACAGACCAGGCAGCCATATAAACTATCGGGACAGCAAGCTGACCTGGCTGCTAAAGGGAGCACTGAGCGGGAAAAGCCGATTGGTTATGATCACGCACATCAGCCCTACGGATAGTGCTTATGAAGAATCCCGCAGCACAATGACCTACGGAAGCAAGGCCAAGTTTATCAAGACACGAGTGGAGAGAAACCGTGTCTGTGTCCCTCATAAGACTTCCGAGGGCGTCAGAGGGATCACAGTGCTGCCGGAAGTCCCTCATCCTCCAGAGCCTGGCTGTGGGATCGTGCCCAGGTCTGGGAATATTTATCAAGTGACAACAAGAGAAGAGCCGCTGCGTGATTTTCCTCCCTGTGTCCGGAAATGAATCCCCAAACGCAATTTGAGACCAACGCCACAGCATCTTAAGGTGTACACTCCTTTCAAGGTTGGTCGCTACACATTGCACCCATGAACAGCAATTGGGTCGGCAGTAAAGGTGCCCATACACGTTACAATTATTGTATACAGTATTATATACAATACTGTATTCAATAATTGTAACGTGTATGGGCACTTTTACACCTGAGGGAAAACTGGGGAATAGGGCTACTGGCGAAACCCCAACAAAAAAAAAACGACACTCAGCAGCCACCCCATGGGTGTGTTGGAAGAGCTGCCAATTATTTATAAATGATAACCTTTACATCCAACTCATTGATAAGTAAAGGCTTAAACCAGGACAATGCCAGGTACATCAGTCAGTTATACATAATGTGTGCTGTTAGTGGTTTTATTGTATTCTTGTTATGTAATACGATCCCCAAAAAATTCCTAGTGTGCGCAAGCACACGTGGCCAATAAAGTTGATTCTGATGCATAGATCTTGTAATAATTATGCTAGGACACTACCAGTAGATGGGTGATGGCAGTGGCGTAAGTTTATAACAGAGGCCCGGAGGCGAAAGTGTGATGTTGCCCCCCCCACACACACACACACGAAAAACCCAGTATTTCTTAAGACTATTGGTTAGCCAGCCTAATATGCAGACACACCCACATAGGCACACACACAGCCACACACACACATAAAGCCACATGTATACACACTGCCACATACATCACATGTATACACATAACAGTAGCTACATATGCACATGCACCCACAATTATACACACACAAACACATGTATACACACAACTACATATGCACATACATCCACATGTACTGTACACACACCTCTGTAAAAACAGTCACATATCAGCCCTTACATGCACACAAAACAACACATGTATATAAACAAAGCCCTATATAGATAAACACACAATACACAAATAGTTCAACACACACTACAACTTCCCCCCTCTCACCTCTAAAAGAGGCATCCATCTAGTTCATTAGCCAGAAGATTGGTGGAGGTGGAGAGCTGGACGGGCTGCAGGGCTGTCAGGAGGAGACAGGGGCTCTGCGTGTGACAGGAAGTCCCGTCTCCTCCTGTGACTGAGCTCCTGGAGCAGCGCTGCTAGTCACTGCAGCGCTGCTCTCGTCATAAAGCATTCTTGCTGGCACGCAGGGGCTGGAGTTTACCAGAGGCAATGGATGTCAGGCCGGGTGTCCCCTTCAGACGTGACGCCCGGCGGCAAATGACTCCATTGCCTCCGGGACTTCCGCCACTGGGTGGTGGGGCTTCATAGCACATTCCTGACATCCTCAATTATTAAATTAGTAATTATTATATTTTACTTATATAGTACTAGTACATTCCATCGCGCTTTACAATTGGGAACAAACAGCGATAGAAAAAGACTGGGTAATATCCGACGTACAAGCTCAGAGGGCCCTGCTCACAGGCTTACACTCCGTTATGCACATGGTTGCCACATATTGCAAATTGGTTGAGCCACATTGCAAAGGCTTTTGGTGGGCTCTATGATACAGTCACACAGCAATATTGGGGTCAGGAGGATGTGTAAGCGAAAAAAGAGATTATATGAAAAGTTGTGGGTAGAAGTCCCGTGTAAAGGGACACGGCGTGTCCCATTTACACCGCCGCCGATCTGGGTCTGACCCGCCGCTGACCCGGATTTTTTGGCGGTGTAAAAGGGGTATTAGCTGCCTCCTCCTATATCATCTATAGCAAATGACAAGAACAGACATGATACAAGATAGAAATTATAATACAGCAAATTGGAAAAATGGTGAAATAAACTACCGAAAAAAAACAATTGTTCTGATCACGTTGTTAAATAAAATGGATTGACCTAGGCCCTTATTCAGAACTGATCGAAAGTACAAATTTGTTCTCAAAATGGGCAAAACCATGTGCACTGCAAGTGGGGCAGATGTAACAAGCGCAGAGAGAGTTGCATTTGGGTGGGGTGTTTTGAAACTGAAATCTAAATTGCGGTGTAAAAATAATACAGCCAGTATTTACCCTGCACAGAAACAAAATAACTCACCCAAATCTAACTCTCTCTGCACATGTTAAATCTGCCCCACCTGGAGGGCACATGGTTTTGCCCATTTTGAGAACAAATTTGTACTGCGATTAGATCAGAATAAGGGCCCTTATTTGTGTGAATGGCCATTGTCTGTGTTTGGGAGCAAATGGTTACTCTCATGTGCACTTAGAGCATGTTGTGATGTAATCAGTGAGAAACACTCTGCGTCCTCCTAGCAGCACAATGTCCGTTCTCAAACTATAGCCTGTCACCTCTGCCCTGGTGATGAGAATTTGGATTGACATATCCTCATCTGTCCCAGTTCCCATCATGGCTTTTGTAAGGATCCTTGGCATAATATCCTTGGAGGCATGGGCGAATCTAGAATTATGGTAAAATTTGGTCCCCGATCCAGACATAAAAGAAGGGGGACCTTTGCGCGGCATAGCCGCGCAGCAAAAAGGGGGCGTGGCCTCATGGAAAGGAGGCGTGGCATCACAAAAAGGGGTGTGGTATTACACTTTAGACCATACACAGTAATGCCCATTACACATTTTAGCAAACTCCGTAATACGCATTACACATAAAGCCACACGCCGTTATGCCAATTACACATAAGGCCACACACCATAATGCCCATTACACATTGTGCCACACATCATGATGCCCATTACATACTATATAACAAACCGTAATGCCCATTACACATTTGCCACATAAGTGCTGCTTACCTACGTGCTCATTACTAGGGGGTTCTTGCTTGATGGCACCATAGTACCCATTACACATGATGCCGCACACCATAGTACCCATTACACATGATGCCGCACTCCATAGTACCCATTACACATGATGCCGTGCACCATAGTACCCATTACACATGATGCTACACACATAATGTCCCTTACACATGATGCTGCACACATAATGCCCCTTACACATGATGCAGCACACATAATGCCCCTTACACATGATGCTGCACACCATAATGCCCCTTACACATTAAGCCACACATTATGCGTAATGCCCCCACATATCGCCACTTGTAGCGTCCCTTAAGCAATGCCCCCAAAAGTGTAAATTTTTATATGAGCCTTCGCTGCTGCTGCAGGGAGAGATGGGGAGCGGTGCAGCTGCTTCTATGGGGAGAGGAGCAGAGCGCAGCGCAGAGCATGCTCCCACTCCCCTCCTGGTGTCCCCTCTAGCCGAGTGGACATTTGAAATATTGTGTGCGCTGTTGTTGTGCGTCACGTTGAGGGAGCACACCGGGGGCCAGCACCACATGATTAAAGGGGTGGCGGGCTGAGGTGAAAGTGGGGAGAAGAATTGGAGCGGAAGCTGCAGGGGTGACTGTCATTGACAGCTGGACAGAGCAGGGGGCTGCCCGGCTGTATTCAGAGCACTGCAGGTCACAGCTATTTGAAATAATACCCCTTTCACAACAGAAAATGCAGGGATTTACCCGGGAATATGGTCCCAGGATCATGCAGGGACATTCCCAGGCTGACCCCTTATACACCAGCCTAGTCCCTGCATTTTCTGGTGTGAGGGGGAGAGACAACCACTCCCCCTTTAACCAACCAGCTATATCTTCGGAAACAACTGACCCATATACATGAGACCATTATCATATTGAAGAACTTTTGAGTTGGTTTCGAAGGATTTTGGTCCCGTGAAACTGGGCTATTTGGTTCCAGAGAAATCTGCCCTCAAAGAACATAAACAGTCATGAAATGACATTTAAGAAATTTAAAAAAAAACAAAAACGGTTTAACCTCAATATCCCTGGAACCAATTAACCCATATGGATCCAGCCTGGTATCAGATTGAAGGCCCAGCGATTTGGGTTCGACCCCAAGCTTCAGTGATGCCAAAGGGGGAACTGGCAGCCGTTGAACTGGGTGGGGGCCGGAATTAGCGGGTCCCATGTTATCCTATAGGGAAAACTTTCCAGCTTTGCCCGGCAGTATCTCCGGTTCCCAGGGGGCTAGAGACACGGGAAAGCCCCATCCCTCAGCTACAAAATGGGCTAAAGGGTGGCCCGGAGCACCCCCGGACCACCCCCTAGATTCGCCTATGCTTGGCGGTCCTTAATGCATTGTACTGCAGAAAGAGAGGACATGAGCTGGTTTATTACAAGGTAACTGTACAAGGTTGGTATATTTCTCCTGATTATAAAAACGACACTGCCGCGAGAGATGAAGCAGTATTCACACTATACTAAAGTAATTAATAATTTGGCCACTGCAGGCGCACTTCCACTGGCACCTGTGGGCAACATATATTTTCTTTCAGAACTAATACAATTGCTCCCACTGCTGTGAATGGCTACAAACATGCAGAGATAAAAGGTTCTTTGTGCCTATTAACTTTTATCATGTAAATAAGTAAGAGGTAAGACATCCCATTCTGTAACAGCAGGCCCTGGATGATATACATAGCAGTGCCCTTCTGCCACATGGCAGCTAGTGATGTCACAATGGGCCGATGATGTCACAATGGGCCGATGATGTCACAATGGGCTGTGATGGGTAGAACACTGGCAGCTGACTGCTTCCTGAGTCATCTCTAATATTGCTGGACTTGTGCCAACACATAATTTTTCACTCTTTACTGAAGATTGAAGTTTGATATAAAATGAAGAAGGCGAAAGCTAATAAAGCTATAGACCACCAAATGACTGTCGCTCTGCGCATCCGTCCACTTAATTTGACGGAGATTAAGAACCGCACCCGATGCATCACACACCAGCTCGGACCACAGACAGTGCTATTGCAGGACCCCGGTGAGGATCCTTACGATGTCCTGCGCTCCACCAGGACAAGAGAAACAACATTCCAATTTAACCAGGTGTTTGACCAGGCAGCTACCCAGGAGACTGTGTATGATTCCACAGTAAAGCCCTTATTGGGTGACATCCTGTCCGGGTACAATGCTGCCATATTTGCCGACGGCCCGACAGGCACTGGAAAGACCTTCACCATGATGGGTAAGGACCGCAACCCTGGAGTAATGTATCGCACCCTGAAGGACCTGTTTAAAGCCATTGAGGAGACTGGGAAAAAAAAGAATTTCTCCGTATCATTATCATACGCGGAGATCTATAATGAAACCGTCCGAGACCTATTAAGACCTTCCTCTGGGTCTTTGGTCCTCAGAGAGGATCCCATTGGCAACACCAAAATAGAAGGGATTTCTACATTCTCCCTTAGCACTCCTGAGGAAGCCATGGCCCTGCTGAAGAAGGGCAACAAGCAGCGCACAGAAGCTCGCACAGCTGATAATAAGACCTCATCCCGCTCACATGCAGTATTGCAGGTCACCATCAAGCAGACAGCCAGTGATGGTGTGAGCACAGGCAAGTTGTACATGGTAGACCTTGCGGGATCAGAACGAGCAAGCCAGACTAAGAACAGCGGCCAGACCATGAAAGAAGGAGGATACATCAACCGATCCCTTCTTGCCCTCAGGATGTGTATCATGGCGCTGCGTGACAGACCAGGCAGCCATATAAACTATCGGGACAGCAAGCTGACCTGGCTGCTAAAGGGAGCACTGAGCGGGAAAAGCCGATTGGTTATGATCACGCACATCAGCCCTACGGATAGTGCTTATGAAGAATCCCGCAGCACAATGACCTACGGAAGCAAGGCCAAGTTTATCAAGACACGAGTGGAGAGAAACCGTGTCTGTGTCCCTCATAAGACTTCCGAGGGCGTCAGAGGGATCACAGTGCTGCCGGAAGTCCCTCATCCTCCAGAGCCTGGCTGTGGGATCGTGCCCAGGTCTGGGAATATTTATCAAGTGACAACAAGAGAAGAGCCGCTGCGTGATTTTCCTCCCTGTGTCCGGAAATTAATCCCCAAACGCAATTTGAGACCAACGCCACAGCATCTTAAGGTGTACACTCCTTTCAAGGTTGGTCGCTACACATTGCACCCATGAACAGCAATTGGGTCGGCAGTAAAGGTGCCCATACACGTTACAATTATTGTATACAGTATTATATACAATACTGTATTCAATAATTGTAACGTGTATGGGCACTTTTACACCTGAGGGAAAACTGGGGAATAGGGCTACTGGCGAAACCCCAACAAAAAAAAAACGACACTCAGCAGCCACCCCATGGGTGTGTTGGAAGAGCTGCCAATTATTTATAAATGATAACCTTTACATCCAACTCATTGATAAGTAAAGGCTTAAACCAGGACAATGCCAGGTACATCAGTCAGTTATACATAATGTGTGCTGTTAGTGGTTTTATTGTATTCTTGTTATGTAATACGATCCCCAAAAAATTCCTAGTGTGCGCAAGCACACGTGGCCAATAAAGTTGATTCTGATGCATAGATCTTGTAATAATTATGCTAGGACACTACCAGTAGATGGGTGATGGCAGTGGCGTAAGTTTATAACAGAGGCCCGGAGGCGAAAGTGTGATGTTGCCCCCCCCACACACACACACACGAAAAACCCAGTATTTCTTAAGACTATTGGTTAGCCAGCCTAATATGCAGACACACCCACATAGGCACACACACAGCCACACACACACATAAAGCCACATGTATACACACTGCCACATACATCACATGTATACACATAACAGTAGCTACATATGCACATGCACCCACAATTATACACACACAAACACATGTATACACACAACTACATATGCACATACATCCACATGTACTGTACACACACCTCTGTAAAAACAGTCACATATCAGCCCTTACATGCACACAAAACAACACATGTATATAAACAAAGCCCTATATAGATAAACACACAATACACAAATAGTTCAACACACACTACAACTGCCCCCCTCTCACCTCTAAAAGAGGCATCCATCTAGTTCATTAGCCAGAAGATTGGTGGAGGTGGAGAGCTGGACGGGCTGCAGGGCTGTCAGGAGGAGACAGGGGCTCTGCGTGTGACAGGAAGTCCCGTCTCCTCCTGTGACTGAGCTCCTGGAGCAGCGCTGCTAGTCACTGCAGCGCTGCTCTCGTCATAAAGCATTCTTGCTGGCACGCAGGGGCTGGAGTTTACCAGAGGCAATGGATGTCAGGCCGGGTGTCCCCTTCAGACGTGACGCCCGGCGGCAAATGACTCCATTGCCTCCGGGACTTCCGCCACTGGGTGGTGGGGCTTCATAGCACATTCCTGACATCCTCAATTATTAAATTAGTAATTATTATATTTTACTTATATAGTACTAGTACATTCCATCGCGCTTTACAATTGGGAACAAACAGCGATAGAAAAAGACTGGGTAATATCCGACGTACAAGCTCAGAGGGCCCTGCTCACAGGCTTACACTCCGTTATGCACATGGTTGCCACATATTGCAAATTGGTTGAGCCACATTGCAAAGGCTTTTGGTGGGCTCTATGATACAGTCACACAGCAATATTGGGGTCAGGAGGATGTGTAAGCGAAAAAAGAGATTATATGAAAAGTTGTGGGTAGAAGTCCCGTGTAAAGGGACACGGCGTGTCCCATTTACACCGCCGCCGATCTGGGTCTGACCCGCCGCTGACCCGGATTTTTTGGCGGTGTAAAAGGGGTATTAGCTGCCTCCTCCTATATCATCTATAGCAAATGACAAGAACAGACATGATACAAGATAGAAATTATAATACAGCAAATTGGAAAAATGGTGAAATAAACTACCGAAAAAAAACAATTGTTCTGATCACGTTGTTAAATAAAATGGATTGACCTAGGCCCTTATTCAGAACTGATCGAAAGTACAAATTTGTTCTCAAAATGGGCAAAACCATGTGCACTGCAAGTGGGGCAGATGTAACAAGCGCAGAGAGAGTTGCATTTGGGTGGGGTGTTTTGAAACTGAAATCTAAATTGCGGTGTAAAAATAATACAGCCAGTATTTACCCTGCACAGAAACAAAATAACTCACCCAAATCTAACTCTCTCTGCACATGTTAAATCTGCCCCACCTGGAGGGCACATGGTTTTGCCCATTTTGAGAACAAATTTGTACTGCGATTAGATCAGAATAAGGGCCCTTATTTGTGTGAATGGCCATTGTCTGTGTTTGGGAGCAAATGGTTACTCTCATGTGCACTTAGAGCATGTTGTGATGTAATCAGTGAGAAACACTCTGCGTCCTCCTAGCAGCACAATGTCCGTTCTCAAACTATAGCCTGTCACCTCTGCCCTGGTGATGAGAATTTGGATTGACATATCCTCATCTGTCCCAGTCCCCATCATGGCTTTTGTAAGGATCCTTGGCATAATATCCTTGGAGGCATGGGCGAATCTAGAATTATGGTAAAATTTGGTCCCCGATCCAGACATAAAAGAAGGGGGACCTTTGCGCGGCATAGCCGCGCAGCAAAAAGGGGGCGTGGCCTCATGGAAAGGAGGCGTGGCATCACAAAAAGGGGTGTGGTATTACACTTTAGACCATACACAGTAATGCCCATTACACATTTTAGCAAACTCCGTAATACGCATTACACATAAAGCCACACGCCGTAATGCCAATTACACATAAGGCCACACACCATAATGCCCATTACACATTGTGCCACACATCATGATGCCCATTACATACTATATAACAAACCGTAATGCCCATTACACATTTGCCACATAAGTGCTGCTTACCTACGTGCTCATTACTAGGGGGTTCTTGCTTGATGGCACCATAGTACCCATTACACATGATGCCGCACACCATAGTACCCATTACACATGATGCCGCACTCCATAGTACCCATTACACATGATGCCGTGCACCATAGTACCCATTACACATGATGCTACACACATAATGTCCCTTACACATGATGCTGCACACATAATGCCCCTTACACATGATGCAGCACACATAATGCCCCTTACACATGATGCTGCACACCATAATGCCCCTTACACATTAAGCCACACATTATGCGTAATGCCCCCACATATCGCCACTTGTAGCGTCCCTTAAGCAATGCCCCCAAAAGTGTAAATTTTTATATGAGCCTTCGCTGCTGCTGCAGGGAGAGATGGGGAGCGGTGCAGCTGCTTCTATGGGGAGAGGAGCAGAGCGCAGCGCAGAGCATGCTCCCACTCCCCTCCTGGTGTCCCCTCTAGCCGAGTGGACATTTGAAATATTGTGTGCGCTGTTGTTGTGCGTCACGTTGAGGGAGCACACCGGGGGCCAGCACCACATGATTAAAGGGGTGGCGGGCTGAGGTGAAAGTGGGGAGAAGAATTGGAGCGGAAGCTGCAGGGGTGACTGTCATTGACAGCTGGACAGAGCAGGGGGCTGCCCGGCTGTATTCAGAGCACTGCAGGTCACAGCTATTTGAAATAATACCCCTTTCACAACAGAAAATGCAGGGATTTACCCGGGAATATGGTCCCAGGATCATGCAGGGACATTCCCAGGCTGACCCCTTATACACCAGCCTAGTCCCTGCATTTTCTGGTGTGAGGGGGAGAGACAACCACTCCCCCTTTAACCAACCAGCTATATCTTCGGAAACAACTGACCCATATATATGAGACCATTATCATATTGAAGAACTTTTGAGTTGGTTTCGAAGGATTTTGGTCCCGTGAAACTGGGCTATTTGGTTCCAGAGAAATCTGCCCTCAAAGAACATAAACAGTCATGAAATGACATTTAAGAAATTTAAAAAAAAACAAAAACGGTTTAACCTCAATATCCCTGGAACCAATTAACCCATATGGATCCAGCCTGGTATCAGATTGAAGGCCCAGCGATTTGGGTTCGACCCCAAGCTTCAGTGATGCCAAAGGGGGAACTGGCAGCCGTTGAACTGGGTGGGGGCCGGAATTAGCGGGTCCCATGTTATCCTATAGGGAAAACTTTCCAGCTTTGCCCGGCAGTATCTCCGGTTCCCAGGGGGCTAGAGACACGGGAAAGCCCCATCCCTCAGCTACAAAATGGGCTAAAGGGTGGCCCGGAGCACCCCCGGACCACCCCCTAGATTCGCCTATGCTTGGCGGTCCTTAATGCATTGTACTGCAGAAAGAGAGGACATGAGCTGGTTTATTACAAGGTAACTGTACAAGGTTGGTATATTTCTCCTGATTATAAAAACGACACTGCCGCGAGAGATGAAGCAGTATTCACACTATACTAAAGTAATTAATAATTTGGCCACTGCAGGCGCACTTCCACTGGCACCTGTGGGCAACATATATTTTCTTTCAGAACTAATACAATTGCTCCCACTGCTGTGAATGGCTACAAACATGCAGAGATAAAAGGTTCTTTGTGCCTATTAACTTTTATCATGTAAATAAGTAAGAGGTAAGACATCCCATTCTGTAACAGCAGGCCCTGGATGATATACATAGCAGTGCCCTTCTGCCACATGGCAGCTAGTGATGTCACAATGGGCCGATGATGTCACAATGGGCCGATGATGTCACAATGGGCTGTGATGGGTAGAACACTGGCAGCTGACTGCTTCCTGAGTCATATCTAATATTGCTGGACTTGTGCCAACACATAATTTTTCACTCTTTACTGAAGATTGAAGTTTGATATAAAATGAAGAAGGCGAAAGCTAATAAAGCTATAGACCACCAAATGACTGTCGCTCTGCGCATCCGTCCACTTAATTTGACGGAGATTAAGAACCGCACCCGATGCATCACACACCAGCTCGGACCACAGACAGTGCTATTGCAGGACCCCGGTGAGGATCCTTACGATGTCCTGCGCTCCACCAGGACAAGAGAAACAACATTCCAATTTAACCAGGTGTTTGACCAGGCAGCTACCCAGGAGACTGTGTATGATTCCACAGTAAAGCCCTTATTGGGTGACATCCTGTCCGGGTACAATGCTGCCATATTTGCCGACGGCCCGACAGGCACTGGAAAGACCTTCACCATGATGGGTAAGGACCGCAACCCTGGAGTAATGTATCGCACCCTGAAGGACCTGTTTAAAGCCATTGAGGAGACTGGGAAAAAAAAGAATTTCTCCGTATCATTATCATACGCGGAGATCTATAATGAAACCGTCCGAGACCTATTAAGACCTTCCTCTGGGTCTTTGGTCCTCAGAGAGGATCCCATTGGCAACACCAAAATAGAAGGGATTTCTACATTCTCCCTTAGCACTCCTGAGGAAGCCATGGCCCTGCTGAAGAAGGGCAACAAGCAGCGCACAGAAGCTCGCACAGCTGATAATAAGACCTCATCCCGCTCACATGCAGTATTGCAGGTCACCATCAAGCAGACAGCCAGTGATGGTGTGAGCACAGGCAAGTTGTACATGGTAGACCTTGCGGGATCAGAACGAGCAAGCCAGACTAAGAACAGCGGCCAGACCATGAAAGAAGGAGGATACATCAACCGATCCCTTCTTGCCCTCAGGATGTGTATCATGGCGCTGCGTGACAGACCAGGCAGCCATATAAACTATCGGGACAGCAAGCTGACCTGGCTGCTAAAGGGAGCACTGAGCGGGAAAAGCCGATTGGTTATGATCACGCACATCAGCCCTACGGATAGTGCTTATGAAGAATCCCGCAGCACAATGACCTACGGAAGCAAGGCCAAGTTTATCAAGACACGAGTGGAGAGAAACCGTGTCTGTGTCCCTCATAAGACTTCCGAGGGCGTCAGAGGGATCACAGTGCTGCCGGAAGTCCCTCATCCTCCAGAGCCTGGCTGTGGGATCGTGCCCAGGTCTGGGAATATTTATCAAGTGACAACAAGAGAAGAGCCGCTGCGTGATTTTCCTCCCTGTGTCCGGAAATGAATCCCCAAACGCAATTTGAGACCAACGCCACAGCATCTTAAGGTGTACACTCCTTTCAAGGTTGGTCGCTACACATTGCACCCATGAACAGCAATTGGGTCGGCAGTAAAGGTGCCCATACACGTTACAATTATTGTATACAGTATTATATACAATACTGTATTCAATAATTGTAACGTGTATGGGCACTTTTACACCTGAGGGAAAACTGGGGAATAGGGCTACTGGCGAAACCCCAACAAAAAAAAAACGACACTCAGCAGCCACCCCATGGGTGTGTTGGAAGAGCTGCCAATTATTTATAAATGATAACCTTTACATCCAACTCATTGATAAGTAAAGGCTTAAACCAGGACAATGCCAGGTACATCAGTCAGTTATACATAATGTGTGCTGTTAGTGGTTTTATTGTATTCTTGTTATGTAATACGATCCCCAAAAAATTCCTAGTGTGCGCAAGCACACGTGGCCAATAAAGTTGATTCTGATGCATAGATCTTGTAATAATTATGCTAGGACACTACCAGTAGATGGGTGATGGCAGTGGCGTAAGTTTATAACAGAGGCCCGGAGGCGAAAGTGTGATGTTGCCCCCCCCACACACACACACACGAAAAACCCAGTATTTCTTAAGACTATTGGTTAGCCAGCCTAATATGCAGACACACCCACATAGGCACACACACAGCCACACACACACATAAAGCCACATGTATACACACTGCCACATACATCACATGTATACACATAACAGTAGCTACATATGCACATGCACCCACAATTATACACACACAAACACATGTATACACACAACTACATATGCACATACATCCACATGTACTGTACACACACCTCTGTAAAAACAGTCACATATCAGCCCTTACATGCACACAAAACAACACATGTATATAAACAAAGCCCTATATAGATAAACACACAATACACAAATAGTTCAACACACACTACAACTGCCCCCCTCTCACCTCTAAAAGAGGCATCCATCTAGTTCATTAGCCAGAAGATTGGTGGAGGTGGAGAGCTGGACGGGCTGCAGGGCTGTCAGGAGGAGACAGGGGCTCTGCGTGTGACAGGAAGTCCCGTCTCCTCCTGTGACTGAGCTCCTGGAGCAGCGCTGCTAGTCACTGCAGCGCTGCTCTCGTCATAAAGCATTCTTGCTGGCACGCAGGGGCTGGAGTTTACCAGAGGCAATGGATGTCAGGCCGGGTGTCCCCTTCAGACGTGACGCCCGGCGGCAAATGACTCCATTGCCTCCGGGACTTCCGCCACTGGGTGGTGGGGCTTCATAGCACATTCCTGACATCCTCAATTATTAAATTAGTAATTATTATATTTTACTTATATAGTACTAGTACATTCCATCGCGCTTTACAATTGGGAACAAACAGCGATAGAAAAAGACTGGGTAATATCCGACGTACAAGCTCAGAGGGCCCTGCTCACAGGCTTACACTCCGTTATGCACATGGTTGCCACATATTGCAAATTGGTTGAGCCACATTGCAAAGGCTTTTGGTGGGCTCTATGATACAGTCACACAGCAATATTGGGGTCAGGAGGATGTGTAAGCGAAAAAAGAGATTATATGAAAAGTTGTGGGTAGAAGTCCCGTGTAAAGGGACACGGCGTGTCCCATTTACACCGCCGCCGATCTGGGTCTGACCCGCCGCTGACCCGGATTTTTTGGCGGTGTAAAAGGGGTATTAGCTGCCTCCTCCTATATCATCTATAGCAAATGACAAGAACAGACATGATACAAGATAGAAATTATAATACAGCAAATTGGAAAAATGGTGAAATAAACTACCGAAAAAAAACAATTGTTCTGATCACGTTGTTAAATAAAATGGATTGACCTAGGCCCTTATTCAGAACTGATCGAAAGTACAAATTTGTTCTCAAAATGGGCAAAACCATGTGCACTGCAAGTGGGGCAGATGTAACAAGCGCAGAGAGAGTTGCATTTGGGTGGGGTGTTTTGAAACTGAAATCTAAATTGCGGTGTAAAAATAATACAGCCAGTATTTACCCTGCACAGAAACAAAATAACTCACCCAAATCTAACTCTCTCTGCACATGTTAAATCTGCCCCACCTGGAGGGCACATGGTTTTGCCCATTTTGAGAACAAATTTGTACTGCGATTAGATCAGAATAAGGGCCCTTATTTGTGTGAATGGCCATTGTCTGTGTTTGGGAGCAAATGGTTACTCTCATGTGCACTTAGAGCATGTTGTGATGTAATCAGTGAGAAACACTCTGCGTCCTCCTAGCAGCACAATGTCCGTTCTCAAACTATAGCCTGTCACCTCTGCCCTGGTGATGAGAATTTGGATTGACATATCCTCATCTGTCCCAGTTCCCATCATGGCTTTTGTAAGGATCCTTGGCATAATATCCTTGGAGGCATGGGCGAATCTAGAATTATGGTAAAATTTGGTCCCCGATCCAGACATAAAAGAAGGGGGACCTTTGCGCGGCATAGCCGCGCAGCAAAAAGGGGGCGTGGCCTCATGGAAAGGAGGCGTGGCATCACAAAAAGGGGTGTGGTATTACACTTTAGACCATACACAGTAATGCCCATTACACATTTTAGCAAACTCCGTAATACGCATTACACATAAAGCCACACGCCGTAATGCCAATTACACATAAGGCCACACACCATAATGCCCATTACACATTGTGCCACACATCATGATGCCCATTACATACTATATAACAAACCGTAATGCCCATTACACATTTGCCACATAAGTGCTGCTTACCTACGTGCTCATTACTAGGGGGTTCTTGCTTGATGGCACCATAGTACCCATTACACATGATGCCGCACACCATAGTACCCATTACACATGATGCCGCACTCCATAGTACCCATTACACATGATGCCGTGCACCATAGTACCCATTACACATGATGCTACACACATAATGTCCCTTACACATGATGCTGCACACATAATGCCCCTTACACATGATGCAGCACACATAATGCCCCTTACACATGATGCTGCACACCATAATGCCCCTTACACATTAAGCCACACATTATGCGTAATGCCCCCACATATCGCCACTTGTAGCGTCCCTTAAGCAATGCCCCCAAAAGTGTAAATTTTTATATGAGCCTTCGCTGCTGCTGCAGGGAGAGATGGGGAGCGGTGCAGCTGCTTCTATGGGGAGAGGAGCAGAGCGCAGCGCAGAGCATGCTCCCACTCCCCTCCTGGTGTCCCCTCTAGCCGAGTGGACATTTGAAATATTGTGTGCGCTGTTGTTGTGCGTCACGTTGAGGGAGCACACCGGGGGCCAGCACCACATGATTAAAGGGGTGGCGGGCTGAGGTGAAAGTGGGGAGAAGAATTGGAGCGGAAGCTGCAGGGGTGACTGTCATTGACAGCTGGACAGAGCAGGGGGCTGCCCGGCTGTATTCAGAGCACTGCAGGTCACAGCTATTTGAAATAATACCCCTTTCACAACAGAAAATGCAGGGATTTACCCGGGAATATGGTCCCAGGATCATGCAGGGACATTCCCAGGCTGACCCCTTATACACCAGCCTAGTCCCTGCATTTTCTGGTGTGAGGGGGAGAGACAACCACTCCCCCTTTAACCAACCAGCTATATCTTCGGAAACAACTGACCCATATACATGAGACCATTATCATATTGAAGAACTTTTGAGTTGGTTTCGAAGGATTTTGGTCCCGTGAAACTGGGCTATTTGGTTCCAGAGAAATCTGCCCTCAAAGAACATAAACAGTCATGAAATGACATTTAAGAAATTTAAAAAAAAACAAAAACGGTTTAACCTCAATATCCCTGGAACCAATTAACCCATATGGATCCAGCCTGGTATCAGATTGAAGGCCCAGCGATTTGGGTTCGACCCCAAGCTTCAGTGATGCCAAAGGGGGAACTGGCAGCCGTTGAACTGGGTGGGGGCCGGAATTAGCGGGTCCCATGTTATCCTATAGGGAAAACTTTCCAGCTTTGCCCGGCAGTATCTCCGGTTCCCAGGGGGCTAGAGACACGGGAAAGCCCCATCCCTCAGCTACAAAATGGGCTAAAGGGTGGCCCGGAGCACCCCCGGACCACCCCCTAGATTCGCCTATGCTTGGCGGTCCTTAATGCATTGTACTGCAGAAAGAGAGGACATGAGCTGGTTTATTACAAGGTAACTGTACAAGGTTGGTATATTTCTCCTGATTATAAAAACGACACTGCCGCGAGAGATGAAGCAGTATTCACACTATACTAAAGTAATTAATAATTTGGCCACTGCAGGCGCACTTCCACTGGCACCTGTGGGCAACATATATTTTCTTTCAGAACTAATACAATTGCTCCCACTGCTGTGAATGGCTACAAACATGCAGAGATAAAAGGTTCTTTGTGCCTATTAACTTTTATCATGTAAATAAGTAAGAGGTAAGACATCCCATTCTGTAACAGCAGGCCCTGGATGATATACATAGCAGTGCCCTTCTGCCACATGGCAGCTAGTGATGTCACAATGGGCCGATGATGTCACAATGGGCCGATGATGTCACAATGGGCTGTGATGGGTAGAACACTGGCAGCTGACTGCTTCCTGAGTCATATCTAATATTGCTGGACTTGTGCCAACACATAATTTTTCACTCTTTACTGAAGATTGAAGTTTGATATAAAATGAAGAAGGCGAAAGCTAATAAAGCTATAGACCACCAAATGACTGTCGCTCTGCGCATCCGTCCACTTAATTTGACGGAGATTAAGAACCGCACCCGATGCATCACACACCAGCTCGGACCACAGACAGTGCTATTGCAGGACCCCGGTGAGGATCCTTACGATGTCCTGCGCTCCACCAGGACAAGAGAAACAACATTCCAATTTAACCAGGTGTTTGACCAGGCAGCTACCCAGGAGACTGTGTATGATTCCACAGTAAAGCCCTTATTGGGTGACATCCTGTCCGGGTACAATGCTGCCATATTTGCCGACGGCCCGACAGGCACTGGAAAGACCTTCACCATGATGGGTAAGGACCGCAACCCTGGAGTAATGTATCGCACCCTGAAGGACCTGTTTAAAGCCATTGAGGAGACTGGGAAAAAAAAGAATTTCTCCGTATCATTATCATACGCGGAGATCTATAATGAAACCGTCCGAGACCTATTAAGACCTTCCTCTGGGTCTTTGGTCCTCAGAGAGGATCCCATTGGCAACACCAAAATAGAAGGGATTTCTACATTCTCCCTTAGCACTCCTGAGGAAGCCATGGCCCTGCTGAAGAAGGGCAACAAGCAGCGCACAGAAGCTCGCACAGCTGATAATAAGACCTCATCCCGCTCACATGCAGTATTGCAGGTCACCATCAAGCAGACAGCCAGTGATGGTGTGAGCACAGGCAAGTTGTACATGGTAGACCTTGCGGGATCAGAACGAGCAAGCCAGACTAAGAACAGCGGCCAGACCATGAAAGAAGGAGGATACATCAACCGATCCCTTCTTGCCCTCAGGATGTGTATCATGGCGCTGCGTGACAGACCAGGCAGCCATATAAACTATCGGGACAGCAAGCTGACCTGGCTGCTAAAGGGAGCACTGAGCGGGAAAAGCCGATTGGTTATGATCACGCACATCAGCCCTACGGATAGTGCTTATGAAGAATCCCGCAGCACAATGACCTACGGAAGCAAGGCCAAGTTTATCAAGACACGAGTGGAGAGAAACCGTGTCTGTGTCCCTCATAAGACTTCAGAGGGCGTCAGAGGGATCACAGTGCTGCCGGAAGTCCCTCATCCTCCAGAGCCTGGCTGTGGGATCGTGCCCAGGTCTGGGAATATTTATCAAGTGACAACAAGAGAAGAGCCGCTGCGTGATTTTCCTCCCTGTGTCCGGAAATTAATCCCCAAACGCAATTTGAGACCAACGCCACAGCATCTTAAGGTGTACACTCCTTTCAAGGTTGGTCGCTACACATTGCACCCATGAACAGCAATTGGGTCGGCAGTAAAGGTGCCCATACACGTTACAATTATTGTATACAGTATTATATACAATACTGTATTCAATAATTGTAACGTGTATGGGCACTTTTACACCTGAGGGAAAACTGGGGAATAGGGCTACTGGCGAAACCCCAACAAAAAAAAAACGACACTCAGCAGCCACCCCATGGGTGTGTTGGAAGAGCTGCCAATTATTTATAAATGATAACCTTTACATCCAACTCATTGATAAGTAAAGGCTTAAACCAGGACAATGCCAGGTACATCAGTCAGTTATACATAATGTGTGCTGTTAGTGGTTTTATTGTATTCTTGTTATGTAATACGATCCCCAAAAAATTCCTAGTGTGCGCAAGCACACGTGGCCAATAAAGTTGATTCTGATGCATAGATCTTGTAATAATTATGCTAGGACACTACCAGTAGATGGGTGATGGCAGTGGCGTAAGTTTATAACAGAGGCCCGGAGGCGAAAGTGTGATGTTGCCCCCCCCACACACACACACACGAAAAACCCAGTATTTCTTAAGACTATTGGTTAGCCAGCCTAATATGCAGACACACCCACATAGGCACACACACAGCCACACACACACATAAAGCCACATGTATACACACTGCCACATACATCACATGTATACACATAACAGTAGCTACATATGCACATGCACCCACAATTATACACACACAAACACATGTATACACACAACTACATATGCACATACATCCACATGTACTGTACACACACCTCTGTAAAAACAGTCACATATCAGCCCTTACATGCACACAAAACAACACATGTATATAAACAAAGCCCTATATAGATAAACACACAATACACAAATAGTTCAACACACACTACAACTGCCCCCCTCTCACCTCTAAAAGAGGCATCCATCTAGTTCATTAGCCAGAAGATTGGTGGAGGTGGAGAGCTGGACGGGCTGCAGGGCTGTCAGGAGGAGACAGGGGCTCTGCGTGTGACAGGAAGTCCCGTCTCCTCCTGTGACTGAGCTCCTGGAGCAGCGCTGCTAGTCACTGCAGCGCTGCTCTCGTCATAAAGCATTCTTGCTGGCACGCAGGGGCTGGAGTTTACCAGAGGCAATGGATGTCAGGCCGGGTGTCCCCTTCAGACGTGACGCCCGGCGGCAAATGACTCCATTGCCTCCGGGACTTCCGCCACTGGGTGGTGGGGCTTCATAGCACATTCCTGACATCCTCAATTATTAAATTAGTAATTATTATATTTTACTTATATAGTACTAGTACATTCCATCGCGCTTTACAATTGGGAACAAACAGCGATAGAAAAAGACTGGGTAATATCCGACGTACAAGCTCAGAGGGCCCTGCTCACAGGCTTACACTCCGTTATGCACATGGTTGCCACATATTGCAAATTGGTTGAGCCACATTGCAAAGGCTTTTGGTGGGCTCTATGATACAGTCACACAGCAATATTGGGGTCAGGAGGATGTGTAAGCGAAAAAAGAGATTATATGAAAAGTTGTGGGTAGAAGTCCCGTGTAAAGGGACACGGCGTGTCCCATTTACACCGCCGCCGATCTGGGTCTGACCCGCCGCTGACCCGGATTTTTTGGCGGTGTAAAAGGGGTATTAGCTGCCTCCTCCTATATCATCTATAGCAAATGACAAGAACAGACATGATACAAGATAGAAATTATAATACAGCAAATTGGAAAAATGGTGAAATAAACTACCGAAAAAAAACAATTGTTCTGATCACGTTGTTAAATAAAATGGATTGACCTAGGCCCTTATTCAGAACTGATCGAAAGTACAAATTTGTTCTCAAAATGGGCAAAACCATGTGCACTGCAAGTGGGGCAGATGTAACAAGCGCAGAGAGAGTTGCATTTGGGTGGGGTGTTTTGAAACTGAAATCTAAATTGCGGTGTAAAAATAATACAGCCAGTATTTACCCTGCACAGAAACAAAATAACTCACCCAAATCTAACTCTCTCTGCACATGTTAAATCTGCCCCACCTGGAGGGCACATGGTTTTGCCCATTTTGAGAACAAATTTGTACTGCGATTAGATCAGAATAAGGGCCCTTATTTGTGTGAATGGCCATTGTCTGTGTTTGGGAGCAAATGGTTACTCTCATGTGCACTTAGAGCATGTTGTGATGTAATCAGTGAGAAACACTCTGCGTCCTCCTAGCAGCACAATGTCCGTTCTCAAACTATAGCCTGTCACCTCTGCCCTGGTGATGAGAATTTGGATTGACATATCCTCATCTGTCCCAGTCCCCATCATGGCTTTTGTAAGGATCCTTGGCATAATATCCTTGGAGGCATGGGCGAATCTAGAATTATGGTAAAATTTGGTCCCCGATCCAGACATAAAAGAAGGGGGACCTTTGCGCGGCATAGCCGCGCAGCAAAAAGGGGGCGTGGCCTCATGGAAAGGAGGCGTGGCATCACAAAAAGGGGTGTGGTATTACACTTTAGACCATACACAGTAATGCCCATTACACATTTTAGCAAACTCCGTAATACGCATTACACATAAAGCCACACGCCGTAATGCCAATTACACATAAGGCCACACACCATAATGCCCATTACACATTGTGCCACACATCATGATGCCCATTACATACTATATAACAAACCGTAATGCCCATTACACATTTGCCACATAAGTGCTGCTTACCTACGTGCTCATTACTAGGGGGTTCTTGCTTGATGGCACCATAGTACCCATTACACATGATGCCGCACACCATAGTACCCATTACACATGATGCCGCACTCCATAGTACCCATTACACATGATGCCGTGCACCATAGTACCCATTACACATGATGCTACACACATAATGTCCCTTACACATGATGCTGCACACATAATGCCCCTTACACATGATGCAGCACACATAATGCCCCTTACACATGATGCTGCACACCATAATGCCCCTTACACATTAAGCCACACATTATGCGTAATGCCCCCACATATCGCCACTTGTAGCGTCCCTTAAGCAATGCCCCCAAAAGTGTAAATTTTTATATGAGCCTTCGCTGCTGCTGCAGGGAGAGATGGGGAGCGGTGCAGCTGCTTCTATGGGGAGAGGAGCAGAGCACAGCGCAGAGCATGCTCCCACTCCCCTCCTGGTGTCCCCTCTAGCCGAGTGGACATTTGAAATATTGTGTGCGCTGTTGTTGTGCGTCACGTTGAGGGAGCACACCGGGGGCCAGCACCACATGATTAAAGGGGTGGCGGGCTGAGGTGAAAGTGGGGAGAAGAATTGGAGCGGAAGCTGCAGGGGTGACTGTCATTGACAGCTGGACAGAGCAGGGGGCTGCCCGGCTGTATTCAGAGCACTGCAGGTCACAGCTATTTGAAATAATACCCCTTTCACAACAGAAAATGCAGGGATTTACCCGGGAATATGGTCCCAGGATCATGCAGGGACATTCCCAGGCTGACCCCTTATACACCAGCCTAGTCCCTGCATTTTCTGGTGTGAGGGGGAGAGACAACCACTCCCCCTTTAACCAACCAGCTATATCTTCGGAAACAACTGACCCATATACATGAGACCATTATCATATTGAAGAACTTTTGAGTTGGTTTCGAAGGATTTTGGTCCCGTGAAACTGGGCTATTTGGTTCCAGAGAAATCTGCCCTCAAAGAACATAAACAGTCATGAAATGACATTTAAGAAATTTAAAAAAAAACAAAAACGGTTTAACCTCAATATCCCTGGAACCAATTAACCCATATGGATCCAGCCTGGTATCAGATTGAAGGCCCAGCGATTTGGGTTCGACCCCAAGCTTCAGTGATGCCAAAGGGGGAACTGGCAGCCGTTGAACTGGGTGGGGGCCGGAATTAGCGGGTCCCATGTTATCCTATAGGGAAAACTTTCCAGCTTTGCCCGGCAGTATCTCCGGTTCCCAGGGGGCTAGAGACACGGGAAAGCCCCATCCCTCAGCTACAAAATGGGCTAAAGGGTGGCCCGGAGCACCCCCGGACCACCCCCTAGATTCGCCTATGCTTGGCGGTCCTTAATGCATTGTACTGCAGAAAGAGAGGACATGAGCTGGTTTATTACAAGGTAACTGTACAAGGTTGGTATATTTCTCCTGATTATAAAAACGACACTGCCGCGAGAGATGAAGCAGTATTCACACTATACTAAAGTAATTAATAATTTGGCCACTGCAGGCGCACTTCCACTGGCACCTGTGGGCAACATATATTTTCTTTCAGAACTAATACAATTGCTCCCACTGCTGTGAATGGCTACAAACATGCAGAGATAAAAGGTTCTTTGTGCCTATTAACTTTTATCATGTAAATAAGTAAGAGGTAAGACATCCCATTCTGTAACAGCAGGCCCTGGATGATATACATAGCAGTGCCCTTCTGCCACATGGCAGCTAGTGATGTCACAATGGGCCGATGATGTCACAATGGGCCGATGATGTCACAATGGGCTGTGATGGGTAGAACACTGGCAGCTGACTGCTTCCTGAGTCATATCTAATATTGCTGGACTTGTGCCAACACATAATTTTTCACTCTTTACTGAAGATTGAAGTTTGATATAAAATGAAGAAGGCGAAAGCTAATAAAGCTATAGACCACCAAATGACTGTCGCTCTGCGCATCCGTCCACTTAATTTGACGGAGATTAAGAACCGCACCCGATGCATCACACACCAGCTCGGACCACAGACAGTGCTATTGCAGGACCCCGGTGAGGATCCTTACGATGTCCTGCGCTCCACCAGGACAAGAGAAACAACATTCCAATTTAACCAGGTGTTTGACCAGGCAGCTACCCAGGAGACTGTGTATGATTCCACAGTAAAGCCCTTATTGGGTGACATCCTGTCCGGGTACAATGCTGCCATATTTGCCGACGGCCCGACAGGCACTGGAAAGACCTTCACCATGATGGGTAAGGACCGCAACCCTGGAGTAATGTATCGCACCCTGAAGGACCTGTTTAAAGCCATTGAGGAGACTGGGAAAAAAAAGAATTTCTCCGTATCATTATCATACGCGGAGATCTATAATGAAACCGTCCGAGACCTATTAAGACCTTCCTCTGGGTCTTTGGTCCTCAGAGAGGATCCCATTGGCAACACCAAAATAGAAGGGATTTCTACATTCTCCCTTAGCACTCCTGAGGAAGCCATGGCCCTGCTGAAGAAGGGCAACAAGCAGCGCACAGAAGCTCGCACAGCTGATAATAAGACCTCATCCCGCTCACATGCAGTATTGCAGGTCACCATCAAGCAGACAGCCAGTGATGGTGTGAGCACAGGCAAGTTGTACATGGTAGACCTTGCGGGATCAGAACGAGCAAGCCAGACTAAGAACAGCGGCCAGACCATGAAAGAAGGAGGATACATCAACCGATCCCTTCTTGCCCTCAGGATGTGTATCATGGCGCTGCGTGACAGACCAGGCAGCCATATAAACTATCGGGACAGCAAGCTGACCTGGCTGCTAAAGGGAGCACTGAGCGGGAAAAGCCGATTGGTTATGATCACGCACATCAGCCCTACGGATAGTGCTTATGAAGAATCCCGCAGCACAATGACCTACGGAAGCAAGGCCAAGTTTATCAAGACACGAGTGGAGAGAAACCGTGTCTGTGTCCCTCATAAGACTTCCGAGGGCGTCAGAGGGATCACAGTGCTGCCGGAAGTCCCTCATCCTCCAGAGCCTGGCTGTGGGATCGTGCCCAGGTCTGGGAATATTTATCAAGTGACAACAAGAGAAGAGCCGCTGCGTGATTTTCCTCCCTGTGTCCGGAAATTAATCCCCAAACGCAATTTGAGACCAACGCCACAGCATCTTAAGGTGTACACTCCTTTCAAGGTTGGTCGCTACACATTGCACCCATGAACAGCAATTGGGTCGGCAGTAAAGGTGCCCATACACGTTACAATTATTGTATACAGTATTATATACAATACTGTATTCAATAATTGTAACGTGTATGGGCACTTTTACACCTGAGGGAAAACTGGGGAATAGGGCTACTGGCGAAACCCCAACAAAAAAAAAACGACACTCAGCAGCCACCCCATGGGTGTGTTGGAAGAGCTGCCAATTATTTATAAATGATAACCTTTACATCCAACTCATTGATAAGTAAAGGCTTAAACCAGGACAATGCCAGGTACATCAGTCAGTTATACATAATGTGTGCTGTTAGTGGTTTTATTGTATTCTTGTTATGTAATACGATCCCCAAAAAATTCCTAGTGTGCGCAAGCACACGTGGCCAATAAAGTTGATTCTGATGCATAGATCTTGTAATAATTATGCTAGGACACTACCAGTAGATGGGTGATGGCAGTGGCGTAAGTTTATAACAGAGGCCCGGAGGCGAAAGTGTGATGTTGCCCCCCCCACACACACACACACGAAAAACCCAGTATTTCTTAAGACTATTGGTTAGCCAGCCTAATATGCAGACACACCCACATAGGCACACACACAGCCACACACACACATAAAGCCACATGTATACACACTGCCACATACATCACATGTATACACATAACAGTAGCTACATATGCACATGCACCCACAATTATACACACACAAACACATGTATACACACAACTACATATGCACATACATCCACATGTACTGTACACACACCTCTGTAAAAACAGTCACATATCAGCCCTTACATGCACACAAAACAACACATGTATATAAACAAAGCCCTATATAGATAAACACACAATACACAAATAGTTCAACACACACTACAACTGCCCCCCTCTCACCTCTAAAAGAGGCATCCATCTAGTTCATTAGCCAGAAGATTGGTGGAGGTGGAGAGCTGGACGGGCTGCAGGGCTGTCAGGAGGAGACAGGGGCTCTGCGTGTGACAGGAAGTCCCGTCTCCTCCTGTGACTGAGCTCCTGGAGCAGCGCTGCTAGTCACTGCAGCGCTGCTCTCGTCATAAAGCATTCTTGCTGGCACGCAGGGGCTGGAGTTTACCAGAGGCAATGGATGTCAGGCCGGGTGTCCCCTTCAGACGTGACGCCCGGCGGCAAATGACTCCATTGCCTCCGGGACTTCCGCCACTGGGTGGTGGGGCTTCATAGCACATTCCTGACATCCTCAATTATTAAATTAGTAATTATTATATTTTACTTATATAGTACTAGTACATTCCATCGCGCTTTACAATTGGGAACAAACAGCGATAGAAAAAGACTGGGTAATATCCGACGTACAAGCTCAGAGGGCCCTGCTCACAGGCTTACACTCCGTTATGCACATGGTTGCCACATATTGCAAATTGGTTGAGCCACATTGCAAAGGCTTTTGGTGGGCTCTATGATACAGTCACACAGCAATATTGGGGTCAGGAGGATGTGTAAGCGAAAAAAGAGATTATATGAAAAGTTGTGGGTAGAAGTCCCGTGTAAAGGGACACGGCGTGTCCCATTTACACCGCCGCCGATCTGGGTCTGACCCGCCGCTGACCCGGATTTTTTGGCGGTGTAAAAGGGGTATTAGCTGCCTCCTCCTATATCATCTATAGCAAATGACAAGAACAGACATGATACAAGATAGAAATTATAATACAGCAAATTGGAAAAATGGTGAAATAAACTACCGAAAAAAAACAATTGTTCTGATCACGTTGTTAAATAAAATGGATTGACCTAGGCCCTTATTCAGAACTGATCGAAAGTACAAATTTGTTCTCAAAATGGGCAAAACCATGTGCACTGCAAGTGGGGCAGATGTAACAAGCGCAGAGAGAGTTGCATTTGGGTGGGGTGTTTTGAAACTGAAATCTAAATTGCGGTGTAAAAATAATACAGCCAGTATTTACCCTGCACAGAAACAAAATAACTCACCCAAATCTAACTCTCTCTGCACATGTTAAATCTGCCCCACCTGGAGGGCACATGGTTTTGCCCATTTTGAGAACAAATTTGTACTGCGATTAGATCAGAATAAGGGCCCTTATTTGTGTGAATGGCCATTGTCTGTGTTTGGGAGCAAATGGTTACTCTCATGTGCACTTAGAGCATGTTGTGATGTAATCAGTGAGAAACACTCTGCGTCCTCCTAGCAGCACAATGTCCGTTCTCAAACTATAGCCTGTCACCTCTGCCCTGGTGATGAGAATTTGGATTGACATATCCTCATCTGTCCCAGTCCCCATCATGGCTTTTGTAAGGATCCTTGGCATAATATCCTTGGAGGCATGGGCGAATCTAGAATTATGGTAAAATTTGGTCCCCGATCCAGACATAAAAGAAGGGGGACCTTTGCGCGGCATAGCCGCGCAGCAAAAAGGGGGCGTGGCCTCATGGAAAGGAGGCGTGGCATCACAAAAAGGGGTGTGGTATTACACTTTAGACCATACACAGTAATGCCCATTACACATTTTAGCAAACTCCGTAATACGCATTACACATAAAGCCACACGCCGTAATGCCAATTACACATAAGGCCACACACCATAATGCCCATTACACATTGTGCCACACATCATGATGCCCATTACATACTATATAACAAACCGTAATGCCCATTACACATTTGCCACATAAGTGCTGCTTACCTACGTGCTCATTACTAGGGGGTTCTTGCTTGATGGCACCATAGTACCCATTACACATGATGCCGCACACCATAGTACCCATTACACATGATGCCGCACTCCATAGTACCCATTACACATGATGCCGTGCACCATAGTACCCATTACACATGATGCTACACACATAATGTCCCTTACACATGATGCTGCACACATAATGCCCCTTACACATGATGCAGCACACATAATGCCCCTTACACATGATGCTGCACACCATAATGCCCCTTACACATTAAGCCACACATTATGCGTAATGCCCCCACATATCGCCACTTGTAGCGTCCCTTAAGCAATGCCCCCAAAAGTGTAAATTTTTATATGAGCCTTCGCTGCTGCTGCAGGGAGAGATGGGGAGCGGTGCAGCTGCTTCTATGGGGAGAGGAGCAGAGCGCAGCGCAGAGCATGCTCCCACTCCCCTCCTGGTGTCCCCTCTAGCCGAGTGGACATTTGAAATATTGTGTGCGCTGTTGTTGTGCGTCACGTTGAGGGAGCACACCGGGGGCCAGCACCACATGATTAAAGGGGTGGCGGGCTGAGGTGAAAGTGGGGAGAAGAATTGGAGCGGAAGCTGCAGGGGTGACTGTCATTGACAGCTGGACAGAGCAGGGGGCTGCCCGGCTGTATTCAGAGCACTGCAGGTCACAGCTATTTGAAATAATACCCCTTTCACAACAGAAAATGCAGGGATTTACCCGGGAATATGGTCCCAGGATCATGCAGGGACATTCCCAGGCTGACCCCTTATACACCAGCCTAGTCCCTGCATTTTCTGGTGTGAGGGGGAGAGACAACCACTCCCCCTTTAACCAACCAGCTATATCTTCGGAAACAACTGACCCATATACATGAGACCATTATCATATTGAAGAACTTTTGAGTTGGTTTCGAAGGATTTTGGTCCCGTGAAACTGGGCTATTTGGTTCCAGAGAAATCTGCCCTCAAAGAACATAAACAGTCATGAAATGACATTTAAGAAATTAAAAAAAAAAAACAAAAACGGTTTAACCTCAATATCCCTGGAACCAATTAACCCATATGGATCCAGCCTGGTATCAGATTGAAGGCCCAGCGATTTGGGTTCGACCCCAAGCTTCAGTGATGCCAAAGGGGGAACTGGCAGCCGTTGAACTGGGTGGGGGCCGGAATTAGCGGGTCCCATGTTATCCTATAGGGAAAACTTTCCAGCTTTGCCCGTCAGTATCTCCGGTTCCCAGGGGGCTAGAGACACGGGAAAGCCCCATCCCTCAGCTACAAAATGGGCTAAAGGGTGGCCCGGAGCACCCCCGGACCACCCCCTAGATTCGCCTATGCTTGGCGGTCCTTAATGCATTGTACTGCAGAAAGAGAGGACATGAGCTGGTTTATTACAAGGTAACTGTACAAGGTTGGTATATTTCTCCTGATTATAAAAACGACACTGCCGCGAGAGATGAAGCAGTATTCACACTATACTAAAGTAATTAATAATTTGGCCACTGCAGGCGCACTTCCACTGGCACCTGTGGGCAACATATATTTTCTTTCAGAACTAATACAATTGCTCCCACTGCTGTGAATGGCTACAAACATGCAGAGATAAAAGGTTCTTTGTGCCTATTAACTTTTATCATGTAAATAAGTAAGAGGTAAGACATCCCATTCTGTAACAGCAGGCCCTGGATGATATACATAGCAGTGCCCTTCTGCCACATGGCAGCTAGTGATGTCACAATGGGCCGATGATGTCACAATGGGCCGATGATGTCACAATGGGCTGTGATGGGTAGAACACTGGCAGCTGACTGCTTCCTGAGTCATATCTAATGTTGCTGGACTTGTGCCAACACATAATTTTTCACTCTTTACTGAAGATTGAAGTTTGATATAAAATGAAGAAGGCGAAAGCTAAAAAAGCTATAGACCACCAAATGACTGTCGCTCTGCGCATCCGTCCACTTAATTTGACGGAGATTAAGAACCGCACCCGATGCATCACACACCAGCTCGGACCACAGACAGTGCTATTGCAGGACCCCGGTGAGGATCCTTACGATGTCCTGCGCTCCACCAGGACAAGTAGTAGTAGTACGTTTATTTATATGGCGCCGCAAAGTGTCCGCAGCGCCGTACATAGCAAACAAAAAAAAATGACGAGGTAACGTACAGGGTGTGTTGAAAAATACAGTATAAATGGGGGTATAGCTGGTAGAACTAAAATCAGCATCAGTTCAGAAGTAGGTGTCAAAATTGTCAAGGAGACTAAAGATGAAGTAGAGGAAGGGAAGAACAGGACAGGAGCACAGGTGAGGTAAAGAGGTAGGGTGAGTACGTGAGGAAGGAGGGCCCTACTCATAAGAGTTAACATACTAAAAATAGGTGGGTGGACGAACGAAAAACAATAGGATAAGTAGGAACGGAGGGGAACGGAGGCAGGATAAGAGGATCAAAAGAGGTTAGGAGGAGGGATAGGCTAGTCGAAAAAAGTGGGTTTTGAGGGAGCGCTTGAAGGAGGTAAGGGAATCAGAAAGCCTGATGGGTGGCGGGAGGTTGTTCCAGTGCAGGGGGGCAGCGCGAGAGAAGTCTTGGACACGGGAGTGGGAGGAGGTGATTAGGTGAGAGGTCAGTCGGCGGTCAGTGATGGAGCGAAGAGGACGGGAGGGAGTGTGGATAGAGATCAGTGAAGAGAGGTAAGGAGCGGTGGAGGAGGAGAGAGCTTTGTAGGTGGTGGTGAGGAGTTTAAAGAGAACTCGGAAAGGAATGGGGAGCCAGTGAAGAGATAGACAGAGGGGGGAGGCGGAGGTAGAGCGGCGGGAGAGGAAGATGAGCCTAGCAGCAGCGTTAAGAATGGATTGGAGAGGTGCGAGGCGGGTGAGAGGTAGCCCGGAGAGAAGGATGTTGCAGTAGTCAAGGCGGGAGATGACAAGAGAGTGAATGAGAATTTTGGTCGCGTCAGTGGAGAGGAATGGTCTGATGCGTGAGATGTTGCGTAGGTGAAAGCGGCAAGACTGTGAGAGAGCACGAATGTGGGGGGTGAAAGAGAGGGAGGAGTCAATGATGACACCAAGGCAGCGCGTTTGGTCGGTGGAGGTGATCTCGGTTTCACCAATACTGATGGAGATAGTGGGAGAAGAGGGGATGTTCGGGGGATGGAAGATTAGAAGTTCAGTTTTAGCCATGTTTAGCTTCAGGAAGCGTTGGGTCATCCAGGCTGAGATGGCTGTGAGGCATTCAGAGACCTTGGACAGGAGTGATGGGGATAGATCGGGGGAAGAGAGATAGATTAGGGTATCATCAGCATAAAGGTGGTAATGAAAACCATAGGAGCTGATGAGAGTGCCCAGAGAGGTGGTGTAGAGAGAGAAGAGGAGAGGGCCAAGGACAGACCCTTGGGGAACACCGACTGGCTGCGGGGTAGTAGGAGAGGAGGAGCTCGGAGTGGAGACGGAGAAGGAGCGATCGGAGAGGTATGAGGTGAACCAGGAGAATACCGTGCCAGTGATGCCAAAGGAGCGGAGTGTGTTGAGCAGGAGAGGGTGGTCAACAGTGTCAAAGGCAGCTGACAGATCAAGCTGGATGAGGATAGAGAAGAGGCCTTTGGATTTAGCCGATATTAGATCGTTAGTGACTTTGGTCAGGGCAGTTTCAGTGGAATGTAAAGGGCGGAACCCGGATTGGAGGGGGTCGAGAATGGAGTTAGCAGTAAGGTGGTTTAGGAGACGATTATAGGTCAGACGTTCTAGGAGTTTGGAGGCAAAAGGGAGGAGGGAGATGGGCCTGTAGTTGGATGGGGAGTTGGGGTCCAGATTTGTTTTTTTGAGAATTGGGGAGACAAGAGCGTGTTTGAAGGAGGAAGGGAAGATCCCAGAGGATAGGGAAAGATTAAACAGGTGAGCCAGGTGAGAGCAGACTGACGGACTGAGACGACGGATAATATTGGAGGGGATAGGAGCGATCGGAGAGGTATGAGGTGAACCAGGAGAATACCGTGCCAGTGATGCCAAAGGAGCGGAGTGTGTTGAGCAGGAGAGGGTGGTCAACAGTGTCAAAGGCAGCTGACAGATCAAGCTGGATGAGGATAGAGAAGAGGCCTTTGGATTTAGCCGATATTAGATCGTTAGTGACTTTGGTCAGGGCAGTTTCAGTGGAATGTAAAGGGCGGAACCCGGAATGGAGGGGGTCGAGAATGGAGTTAGCAGTAAGGTGGTTTAGGAGACGATTATAGGTCAGACGTTCTAGGAGTTTGGAGGCAAAAGGGAGGAGGGAGATGGGCCTGTAGTTGGATGGGGAGTTGGGGTCCAGATTTGTTTTTTTGAGAATTGGGGAGACAAGAGCGTGTTTGAAGGAGGAAGGGAAGATCCCAGAGGATAGGGAAAGATTAAACAGGTGAGCCAGGTGAGAGCAGACTGACGGACTGAGACGACGGATAATATTGGAGGGGATAGGATCAAGCGGGCAGGTGGAGGGAGAAGCGGATTGAAGGATAGAGTGGACTTCAGCAGCAGTGGTGGGGTAAAATGAGGACAGGGGTTGGAAGGAGGGGAGTGGGGATGTAGGAGGGGAGGAGGGAGAGGGTGGGGTCATGGCAGCAGTGATGGCAGTCCTGAGAGAGGAGATTTTGGTTGAAAAGTAGGTAGCAAAATCAGCGGCTACGATGGAGGACGGAAGAGCTGGAGGAGGGGGGGAGAGCAAGGAGTTGAAGGTGGCGAAGAGCCTGCGGGGATTGGATGATTGGGAAAGGATGAGGGACTTAAAGTAGGATTCCTTGGCCAGAGCAAGGGCAGAGCTGAAGGAGGAGAGAATGAATTTGAAATGGAGATAATCCGCGAGGGAGCGTGATTTCTTCCAGAAGCGCTCAGCAGTGCGAGAGCACTTTTTAAGGAATCGGGTGATAGGCGAGTGCCACGGTTGGGGGTTGGAGCATCGAAGGGGGATAGAGGATGGAGGGCAGGCAGAGTCCAATGTCGAAGATAGGGTGTCATTATAGAAGGAGGCGGCGAGGTTCGGGCAGGACATGGTGGTGATTGGGGCGAGAAGAGGACACAGCGTGTTAGAGAAGGCAGCAAGATCAAGTGTGTTGACGTTATGCCGTGAGACAATGCGCTTGGGAGGGGGAGTGGGAGAGGGGGAAGCAGTGAGGGAGAAGGAGATGAGGTGATGGTCAGAAAGAGGAAAAGCCGAGATAGTGTAGTCAGTAAGGGAACAAGAGCGAGAGAAGACGAGATCGAGGGAGTGTCCTTGGATGTGGGTGGGAGAGGTAGTCCACTGAGATAGGCCAAGAGAGGAGCAGAGAGAGAGGAGTTTGGAGGTGCCAGGATCAGCGGGGTTATCCAAGGGGATGTTAAAGTCACCAAGAATGACAGATGGCAGGTCAGAGGAGAGGAAGTGTGGGAGCCAGGCGGCGAAGTTGTCGAGAAATTGGGAGATAGGGCCAGGGGGGCGGTAGATTGCAGCAACACGGAGGTGGTAGGGGTAGTATAGACGGATAGAGTGAGACTCAAAGGAGGAGAAAAGGAGAGAGGGTTCAGGGTGAATGACACTGTGGGTGCATGAGGCTGAGAGGAGAAAACCCACACCGCCACCTTGGCGACCATCCGGCCTGGGAGTGTGAGAGAAAGAGAGGCCACCGTGGGAGAGAGCAGCCGGAGAGACAGAATCAGAGGTGGAGAGCCAGGTCTCGGTGATAGCAAGGAGGTGGAATGCTCTAGAGATGAATAGGTCATGGATGGCAGGGAGTTTGTTGCAGATGGATCTGGCGTTCCATAGTGCACAGGAAAGAGGGGGGGTGGGTTGTGTATTTATGTGGATAAGGTTTTTGGGATTGCAGAAGCGAGGGGGGGTCGTTGGGAGGGTGGGGGTGCGGGGGCGAGTGTTCAGGATAGGTATGGGATGGGAGGGGGGAGGAGCAGTTGGAGAAAGTGAAGTTGAGAGATTAACAGCCATGAGGAACCGAAGGTGAGAGGGTAGGTTAGTGAAATCAGACAGAGGGATTTGGGAGGACAGACAGCGTCTGTAGTAGATTTGGTAGAAAACAGAGTGAGAGAGAAGGTAACAGGCAAGGAACTACTGTCAGAGAGGAGACAAGTGGGTAAAATCAGGTTGATTGAGTAATCCAATTAAGTATGAAACAGCAACAAGTGAGAGGATGAAGGGAACAGAGAAGGTCAGAAGTGAGGCAAATGTGAGCAGGCGTGAAGAGGGAACCAGAGTGCAATAAATGTGTGGCAAAGATAAGAGAAGATAATAGTGAATGAGTAAAATGAAATACAATGTTGGAGAAAATATAGATAAAAATGAATTAAATGTCAAAATTGAGCAACAGGTTGCAATACGATAGAAAGAAGATGAATATAATACAATAAAATAGAAGATGAAAATTTAGACTGTGTTCAAACTCACCTTTTTCAGTGTTCTAACTCACCTGCTTCAGTTTCCAACTCACTTAAGTAATCAAGCTTCACTTTAGTCAGAAAGCTTCCCTCTCAATGAGCCAGCTCAAAATGAGCTCTGCCCCTCCTTATATAGTATGTTAGTCAGCTGTTACACTCAGCTCCTCCCCCTAATCTCTCTTAACACCTAGATTTAACTCCTCCTCCTAGTATCAGTTCACACCTAGTAACAATACACTATACAGATACAGGCACAACCAAAATCACACTCAGATTTCTCCCTCAAAATTGCAGTCTATATATAGAAAGACAGATAAAGAATACAAGACAGAATGCAAGATAACTCACCTGCTTCAGTTTCCAACTCACTTAAGTAATCAAGCTTCACTTTAGTCAGAAAGCTTCCCTCTCAATGAGCCAAGAGAAACAACATTCCAATTTAACCAGGTGTTTGACCAGGCAGCTACCCAGGAGACTGTGTATGATTCCACAGTAAAGCCCTTATTGGGTGACATCCTGTCCGGGTACAATGCTGCCATATTTGCCGACGGCCCGACAGGCACTGGAAAGACCTTCACCATGATGGGTAAGGACCGCAACCCTGGAGTAATGTATCGCACCCTGAAGGACCTGTTTAAAGCCATTGAGGAGACTGGGAAAAAAAAGAATTTCTCCGTATCATTATCATACGCGGAGATCTATAATGAAACCGTCCGAGACCTATTAAGACCTTCCTCTGGGTCTTTGGTCCTCAGAGAGGATCCCATTGGCAACACCAAAATAGAAGGGATTTCTACATTCTCCCTTAGCACTCCTGAGGAAGCCATGGCCCTGCTGAAGAAGGGCAACAAGCAGCGCACAGAAGCTCGCACAGCTGATAATAAGACCTCATCCCGCTCACATGCAGTATTGCAGGTCACCATCAAGCAGACAGCCAGTGATGGTGTGAGCACAGGCAAGTTGTACATGGTAGACCTTGCGGGATCAGAACGAGCAAGCCAGACTAAGAACAGCGGCCAGACCATGAAAGAAGGAGGATACATCAACCGATCCCTTCTTGCCCTCAGGATGTGTATCATGGCGCTGCGTGACAGACCAGGCAGCCATATAAACTATCGGGACAGCAAGCTGACCTGGCTGCTAAAGGGAGCACTGAGCGGGAAAAGCCGATTGGTTATGATCACGCACATCAGCCCTACGGATAGTGCTTATGAAGAATCCCGCAGCACAATGACCTACGGAAGCAAGGCCAAGTTTATCAAGACACGAGTGGAGAGAAACCGTGTCTGTGTCCCTCATAAGACTTCCGAGGGCGTCAGAGGGATCACAGTGCTGCCGGAAGTCCCTCATCCTCCAGAGCCTGGCTGTGGGATCGTGCCCAGGTCTGGGAATATTTATCAAGTGACAACAAGAGAAGAGCCGCTGCGTGATTTTCCTCCCTGTGTCCGGAAATTAATCCCCAAACGCAATTTGAGACCAACGCCACAGCATCTTAAGGTGTACACTCCTTTCAAGGTTGGTCGCTACACATTGCACCCATGAACAGCAATTGGGTCGGCAGTAAAGGTGCCCATACACGTTACAATTATTGTATACAGTATTATATACAATACTGTATTCAATAATTGTAACGTGTATGGGCACTTTTACACCTGAGGGAAAACTGGGGAATAGGGCTACTGGCGAAACCCCAACAAAAAAAAAAACGACACTCAGCAGCCACCCCATGGGTGTGTTGGAAGAGCTGCCAATTATTTATAAATGATAACCTTTACATCCAACTCATTGATAAGTAAAGGCTTAAACCAGGACAATGCCAGGTACATCAGTCAGTTATACATAATGTGTGCTGTTAGTGGTTTTATTGTATTCTTGTTATGTAATACGATCCCCAAAAAATTCCTAGTGTGCGCAAGCACACGTGGCCAATAAAGTTGATTCTGATGCATAGATCTTGTAATAATTATGCTAGGACACTACCAGTAGATGGGTGATGGCAGTGGCGTAAGTTTATAACAGAGGCCCGGAGGCGAAAGTGTGATGTTGCCCCCCCCACACACACACACACGAAAAACCCAGTATTTCTTAAGACTATTGGTTAGCCAGCCTAATATGCAGACACACCCACATAGGCACACACACAGCCACACACACACATAAAGCCACATGTATACACACTGCCACATACATCACATGTATACACATAACAGTAGCTACATATGCACATGCACCCACAATTATACACACACAAACACATGTATACACACAACTACATATGCACATACATCCACATGTACTGTACACACACCTCTGTAAAAACAGTCACATATCAGCCCTTACATGCACACAAAACAACACATGTATATAAACAAAGCCCTATATAGATAAACACACAATACACAAATAGTTCAACACACACTACAACTGCCCCCCTCTCACCTCTAAAAGAGGCATCCATCTAGTTCATTAGCCAGAAGATTGGTGGAGGTGGAGAGCTGGGCGGGCTGCAGGGCTGTCAGGAGGAGACAGGGGCTCTGCGTGTGACAGGAAGTCCCGTCTCCTCCTGTGACTGAGCTCCTGGAGCAGCGCTGCTAGTCACTGCAGCGCTGCTCTCGTCATAAAGCATTCTTGCTGGCACGCAGGGGCTGGAGTTTACCAGAGGCAATGGATGTCAGGCCGGGTGTCCCCTTCAGACGTGACGCCCGGCGGCAAATGACTCCATTGCCTCCGGGACTTCCGCCACTGGGTGGTGGGGCTTCATAGCACATTCCTGACATCCTCAATTATTAAATTAGTAATTATTATATTTTACTTATATAGTACTAGTACATTCCATCGCGCTTTACAATTGGGAACAAACAGCGATAGAAAAAGACTGGGTAATATCCGACGTACAAGCTCAGAGGGCCCTGCTCACAGGCTTACACTCCGTTATGCACATGGTTGCCACATATTGCAAATTGGTTGAGCCACATTGCAAAGGCTTTTGGTGGGCTCTATGATACAGTCACACAGCAATATTGGGGTCAGGAGGATGTGTAAGCGAAAAAAGAGATTATATGAAAAGTTGTGGGTAGAAGTCCCGTGTAAAGGGACACGGCGTGTCCCATTTACACCGCCGCCGATCTGGGTCTGACCCGCCGCTGACCCGGATTTTTTGGCGGTGTAAAAGGGGTATTAGCTGCCTCCTCCTATATCATCTATAGCAAATGACAAGAACAGACATGATACAAGATAGAAATTATAATACAGCAAATTGGAAAAATGGTGAAATAAACTACCGAAAAAAAACAATTGTTCTGATCACGTTGTTAAATAAAATGGATTGACCTAGGCCCTTATTCAGAACTGATCGAAAGTACAAATTTGTTCTCAAAATGGGCAAAACCATGTGCACTGCAAGTGGGGCAGATGTAACAAGCGCAGAGAGAGTTGCATTTGGGTGGGGTGTTTTGAAACTGAAATCTAAATTGCGGTGTAAAAATAATACAGCCAGTATTTACCCTGCACAGAAACAAAATAACTCACCCAAATCTAACTCTCTCTGCACATGTTAAATCTGCCCCACCTGGAGGGCACATGGTTTTGCCCATTTTGAGAACAAATTTGTACTGCGATTAGATCAGAATAAGGGCCCTTATTTGTGTGAATGGCCATTGTCTGTGTTTGGGAGCAAATGGTTACTCTCATGTGCACTTAGAGCATGTTGTGATGTAATCAGTGAGAAACACTCTGCGTCCTCCTAGCAGCACAATGTCCGTTCTCAAACTATAGCCTGTCACCTCTGCCCTGGTGATGAGAATTTGGATTGACATATCCTCATCTGTCCCAGTCCCCATCATGGCTTTTGTAAGGATCCTTGGCATAATATCCTTGGAGGCATGGGCGAATCTAGAATTATGGTAAAATTTGGTCCCCGATCCAGACATAAAAGAAGGGGGACCTTTGCGCGGCATAGCCGCGCAGCAAAAAGGGGGCGTGGCCTCATGGAAAGGAGGCGTGGCATCACAAAAAGGGGTGTGGTATTACACTTTAGACCATACACAGTAATGCCCATTACACATTTTAGCAAACTCCGTAATACGCATTACACATAAAGCCACACGCCGTAATGCCAATTACACATAAGGCCACACACCATAATGCCCATTACACATTGTGCCACACATCATGATGCCCATTACATACTATATAACAAACCGTAATGCCCATTACACATTTGCCACATAAGTGCTGCTTACCTACGTGCTCATTACTAGGGGGTTCTTGCTTGATGGCACCATAGTACCCATTACACATGATGCCGCACACCATAGTACCCATTACACATGATGCCGCACTCCATAGTACCCATTACACATGATGCCGTGCACCATAGTACCCATTACACATGATGCTACACACATAATGTCCCTTACACATGATGCTGCACACATAATGCCCCTTACACATGATGCAGCACACATAATGCCCCTTACACATGATGCTGCACACCATAATGCCCCTTACACATTAAGCCACACATTATGCGTAATGCCCCCACATATCGCCACTTGTAGCGTCCCTTAAGCAATGCCCCCAAAAGTGTAAATTTTTATATGAGCCTTCGCTGCTGCTGCAGGGAGAGATGGGGAGCGGTGCAGCTGCTTCTATGGGGAGAGGAGCAGAGCGCAGCGCAGAGCATGCTCCCACTCCCCTCCTGGTGTCCCCTCTAGCCGAGTGGACATTTGAAATATTGTGTGCGCTGTTGTTGTGCGTCACGTTGAGGGAGCACACCGGGGGCCAGCACCACATGATTAAAGGGGTGGCGGGCTGAGGTGAAAGTGGGGAGAAGAATTGGAGCGGAAGCTGCAGGGGTGACTGTCATTGACAGCTGGACAGAGCAGGGGGCTGCCCGGCTGTATTCAGAGCACTGCAGGTCACAGCTATTTGAAATAATACCCCTTTCACAACAGAAAATGCAGGGATTTACCCGGGAATATGGTCCCAGGATCATGCAGGGACATTCCCAGGCTGACCCCTTATACACCAGCCTAGTCCCTGCATTTTCTGGTGTGAGGGGGAGAGACAACCACTCCCCCTTTAACCAACCAGCTATATCTTCGGAAACAACTGACCCATATACATGAGACCATTATCATATTGAAGAACTTTTGAGTTGGTTTCGAAGGATTTTGGTCCCGTGAAACTGGGCTATTTGGTTCCAGAGAAATCTGCCCTCAAAGAACATAAACAGTCATGAAATGACATTTAAGAAATTAAAAAAAAAACAAAAACGGTTTAACCTCAATATCCCTGGAACCAATTAACCCATATGGATCCAGCCTGGTATCAGATTGAAGGCCCAGCGATTTGGGTTCGACCCCAAGCTTCAGTGATGCCAAAGGGGGAACTGGCAGCCGTTGAACTGGGTGGGGGCCGGAATTAGCGGGTCCCATGTTATCCTATAGGGAAAACTTTCCAGCTTTGCCCGGCAGTATCTCCGGTTCCCAGGGGGCTAGAGACACGGGAAAGCCCCATCCCTCAGCTACAAAATGGGCTAAAGGGTGGCCCGGAGCACCCCCGGACCACCCCCTAGATTCGCCTATGCTTGGCGGTCCTTAATGCATTGTACTGCAGAAAGAGAGGACATGAGCTGGTTTATTACAAGGTAACTGTACAAGGTTGGTATATTTCTCCTGATTATAAAAACGACACTGCCGCGAGAGATGAAGCAGTATTCACACTATACTAAAGTAATTAATAATTTGGCCACTGCAGGCGCACTTCCACTGGCACCTGTGGGCAACATATATTTTCTTTCAGAACTAATACAATTGCTCCCACTGCTGTGAATGGCTACAAACATGCAGAGATAAAAGGTTCTTTGTGCCTATTAACTTTTATCATGTAAATAAGTAAGAGGTAAGACATCCCATTCTGTAACAGCAGGCCCTGGATGATATACATAGCAGTGCCCTTCTGCCACATGGCAGCTAGTGATGTCACAATGGGCCGATGATGTCACAATGGGCCGATGATGTCACAATGGGCTGTGATGGGTAGAACACTGGCAGCTGACTGCTTCCTGAGTCATATCTAATATTGCTGGACTTGTGCCAACACATAATTTTTCACTCTTTACTGAAGATTGAAGTTTGATATAAAATGAAGAAGGCGAAAGCTAATAAAGCTATAGACCACCAAATGACTGTCGCTCTGCGCATCCGTCCACTTAATTTGACGGAGATTAAGAACCGCTCCCGATGCATCACACACCAGCTCGGACCACAGACAGTGCTATTGCAGGACCCCGGTGAGGATCCTTACGATGTCCTGCGCTCCACCAGGACAAGAGAAACAACATTCCAATTTAACCAGGTGTTTGACCAGGCAGCTACCCAGGAGACTGTGTATGATTCCACAGTAAAGCCCTTATTGGGTGACATCCTGTCCGGGTACAATGCTGCCATATTTGCCGACGGCCCGACAGGCACTGGAAAGACCTTCACCATGATGGGTAAGGACCGCAACCCTGGAGTAATGTATCGCACCCTGAAGGACCTGTTTAAAGCCATTGAGGAGACTGGGAAAAAAAAGAATTTCTCCGTATCATTATCATACGCGGAGATCTATAATGAAACCGTCCGAGACCTATTAAGACCTTCCTCTGGGTCTTTGGTCCTCAGAGAGGATCCCATTGGCAACACCAAAATAGAAGGGATTTCTACATTCTCCCTTAGCACTCCTGAGGAAGCCATGGCCCTGCTGAAGAAGGGCAACAAGCAGCGCACAGAAGCTCGCACAGCTGATAATAAGACCTCATCCCGCTCACATGCAGTATTGCAGGTCACCATCAAGCAGACAGCCAGTGATGGTGTGAGCACAGGCAAGTTGTACATGGTAGACCTTGCGGGATCAGAACGAGCAAGCCAGACTAAGAACAGCGGCCAGACCATGAAAGAAGGAGGATACATCAACCGATCCCTTCTTGCCCTCAGGATGTGTATCATGGCGCTGCGTGACAGACCAGGCAGCCATATAAACTATCGGGACAGCAAGCTGACCTGGCTGCTAAAGGGAGCACTGAGCGGGAAAAGCCGATTGGTTATGATCACGCACATCAGCCCTACGGATAGTGCTTATGAAGAATCCCGCAGCACAATGACCTACGGAAGCAAGGCCAAGTTTATCAAGACACGAGTGGAGAGAAACCGTGTCTGTGTCCCTCATAAGACTTCCGAGGGCGTCAGAGGGATCACAGTGCTGCCGGAAGTCCCTCATCCTCCAGAGCCTGGCTGTGGGATCGTGCCCAGGTCTGGGAATATTTATCAAGTGACAACAAGAGAAGAGCCGCTGCGTGATTTTCCTCCCTGTGTCCGGAAATTAATCCCCAAACGCAATTTGAGACCAACGCCACAGCATCTTAAGGTGTACACTCCTTTCAAGGTTGGTCGCTACACATTGCACCCATGAACAGCAATTGGGTCGGCAGTAAAGGTGCCCATACACGTTACAATTATTGTATACAGTATTATATACAATACTGTATTCAATAATTGTAACGTGTATGGGCACTTTTACACCTGAGGGAAAACTGGGGAATAGGGCTACTGGCGAAACCCCAACAAAAAAAAAACGACACTCAGCAGCCACCCCATGGGTGTGTTGGAAGAGCTGCCAATTATTTATAAATGATAACCTTTACATCCAACTCATTGATAAGTAAAGGCTTAAACCAGGACAATGCCAGGTACATCAGTCAGTTATACATAATGTGTGCTGTTAGTGGTTTTATTGTATTCTTGTTATGTAATACGATCCCCAAAAAATTCCTAGTGTGCGCAAGCACACGTGGCCAATAAAGTTGATTCTGATGCATAGATCTTGTAATAATTATGCTAGGACACTACCAGTAGATGGGTGATGGCAGTGGCGTAAGTTTATAACAGAGGCCCGGAGGCGAAAGTGTGATGTTGCCCCCCCCACACACACACACACGAAAAACCCAGTATTTCTTAAGACTATTGGTTAGCCAGCCTAATATGCAGACACACCCACATAGGCACACACACAGCCACACACACACATAAAGCCACATGTATACACACTGCCACATACATCACATGTATACACATAACAGTAGCTACATATGCACATGCACCCACAATTATACACACACAAACACATGTATACACACAACTACATATGCACATACATCCACATGTACTGTACACACACCTCTGTAAAAACAGTCACATATCAGCCCTTACATGCACACAAAACAACACATGTATATAAACAAAGCCCTATATAGATAAACACACAATACACAAATAGTTCAACACACACTACAACTGCCCCCCTCTCACCTCTAAAAGAGGCATCCATCTAGTTCATTAGCCAGAAGATTGGTGGAGGTGGAGAGCTGGACGGGCTGCAGGGCTGTCAGGAGGAGACAGGGGCTCTGCGTGTGACAGGAAGTCCCGTCTCCTCCTGTGACTGAGCTCCTGGAGCAGCGCTGCTAGTCACTGCAGCGCTGCTCTCGTCATAAAGCATTCTTGCTGGCACGCAGGGGCTGGAGTTTACCAGAGGCAATGGATGTCAGGCCGGGTGTCCCCTTCAGACGTGACGCCCGGCGGCAAATGACTCCATTGCCTCCGGGACTTCCGCCACTGGGTGGTGGGGCTTCATAGCACATTCCTGACATCCTCAATTATTAAATTAGTAATTATTATATTTTACTTATATAGTACTAGTACATTCCATCGCGCTTTACAATTGGGAACAAACAGCGATAGAAAAAGACTGGGTAATATCCGACGTACAAGCTCAGAGGGCCCTGCTCACAGGCTTACACTCCGTTATGCACATGGTTGCCACATATTGCAAATTGGTTGAGCCACATTGCAAAGGCTTTTGGTGGGCTCTATGATACAGTCACACAGCAATATTGGGGTCAGGAGGATGTGTAAGCGAAAAAAGAGATTATATGAAAAGTTGTGGGTAGAAGTCCCGTGTAAAGGGACACGGCGTGTCCCATTTACACCGCCGCCGATCTGGGTCTGACCCGCCGCTGACCCGGATTTTTTGGCGGTGTAAAAGGGGTATTAGCTGCCTCCTCCTATATCATCTATAGCAAATGACAAGAACAGACATGATACAAGATAGAAATTATAATACAGCAAATTGGAAAAATGGTGAAATAAACTACCGAAAAAAAACAATTGTTCTGATCACGTTGTTAAATAAAATGGATTGACCTAGGCCCTTATTCAGAACTGATCGAAAGTACAAATTTGTTCTCAAAATGGGCAAAACCATGTGCACTGCAAGTGGGGCAGATGTAACAAGCGCAGAGAGAGTTGCATTTGGGTGGGGTGTTTTGAAACTGAAATCTAAATTGCGGTGTAAAAATAATACAGCCAGTATTTACCCTGCACAGAAACAAAATAACTCACCCAAATCTAACTCTCTCTGCACATGTTAAATCTGCCCCACCTGGAGGGCACATGGTTTTGCCCATTTTGAGAACAAATTTGTACTGCGATTAGATCAGAATAAGGGCCCTTATTTGTGTGAATGGCCATTGTCTGTGTTTGGGAGCAAATGGTTACTCTCATGTGCACTTAGAGCATGTTGTGATGTAATCAGTGAGAAACACTCTGCGTCCTCCTAGCAGCACAATGTCCGTTCTCAAACTATAGCCTGTCACCTCTGCCCTGGTGATGAGAATTTGGATTGACATATCCTCATCTGTCCCAGTTCCCATCATGGCTTTTGTAAGGATCCTTGGCATAATATCCTTGGAGGCATGGGCGAATCTAGAATTATGGTAAAATTTGGTCCCCGATCCAGACATAAAAGAAGGGGGACCTTTGCGCGGCATAGCCGCGCAGCAAAAAGGGGGCGTGGCCTCATGGAAAGGAGGCGTGGCATCACAAAAAGGGGTGTGGTATTACACTTTAGACCATACACAGTAATGCCCATTACACATTTTAGCAAACTCCGTAATACGCATTACACATAAAGCCACACGCCGTAATGCCAATTACACATAAGGCCACACACCATAATGCCCATTACACATTGTGCCACACATCATGATGCCCATTACATACTATATAACAAACCGTAATGCCCATTACACATTTGCCACATAAGTGCTGCTTACCTACGTGCTCATTACTAGGGGGTTCTTGCTTGATGGCACCATAGTACCCATTACACATGATGCCGCACACCATAGTACCCATTACACATGATGCCGCACTCCATAGTACCCATTACACATGATGCCGTGCACCATAGTACCCATTACACATGATGCTACACACATAATGTCCCTTACACATGATGCTGCACACATAATGCCCCTTACACATGATGCAGCACACATAATGCCCCTTACACATGATGCTGCACACCATAATGCCCCTTACACATTAAGCCACACATTATGCGTAATGCCCCCACATATCGCCACTTGTAGCGTCCCTTAAGCAATGCCCCCAAAAGTGTAAATTTTTATATGAGCCTTCGCTGCTGCTGCAGGGAGAGATGGGGAGCGGTGCAGCTGCTTCTATGGGGAGAGGAGCAGAGCGCAGCGCAGAGCATGCTCCCACTCCCCTCCTGGTGTCCCCTCTAGCCGAGTGGACATTTGAAATATTGTGTGCGCTGTTGTTGTGCGTCACGTTGAGGGAGCACACCGGGGGCCAGCACCACATGATTAAAGGGGTGGCGGGCTGAGGTGAAAGTGGGGAGAAGAATTGGAGCGGAAGCTGCAGGGGTGACTGTCATTGACAGCTGGACAGAGCAGGGGGCTGCCCGGCTGTATTCAGAGCACTGCAGGTCACAGCTATTTGAAATAATACCCCTTTCACAACAGAAAATGCAGGGATTTACCCGGGAATATGGTCCCAGGATCATGCAGGGACATTCCCAGGCTGACCCCTTATACACCAGCCTAGTCCCTGCATTTTCTGGTGTGAGGGGGAGAGACAACCACTCCCCCTTTAACCAACCAGCTATATCTTCGGAAACAACTGACCCATATACATGAGACCATTATCATATTGAAGAACTTTTGAGTTGGTTTCGAAGGATTTTGGTCCCGTGAAACTGGGCTATTTGGTTCCAGAGAAATCTGCCCTCAAAGAACATAAACAGTCATGAAATGACATTTAAGAAATTTAAAAAAAAACAAAAACGGTTTAACCTCAATATCCCTGGAACCAATTAACCCATATGGATCCAGCCTGGTATCAGATTGAAGGCCCAGCGATTTGGGTTCGACCCCAAGCTTCAGTGATGCCAAAGGGGGAACTGGCAGCCGTTGAACTGGGTGGGGGCCGGAATTAGCGGGTCCCATGTTATCCTATAGGGAAAACTTTCCAGCTTTGCCCGGCAGTATCTCCGGTTCCCAGGGGGCTAGAGACACGGGAAAGCCCCATCCCTCAGCTACAAAATGGGCTAAAGGGTGGCCCGGAGCACCCCCGGACCACCCCCTAGATTCGCCTATGCTTGGCGGTCCTTAATGCATTGTACTGCAGAAAGAGAGGACATGAGCTGGTTTATTACAAGGTAACTGTACAAGGTTGGTATATTTCTCCTGATTATAAAAACGACACTGCCGCGAGAGATGAAGCAGTATTCACACTATACTAAAGTAATTAATAATTTGGCCACTGCAGGCGCACTTCCACTGGCACCTGTGGGCAACATATATTTTCTTTCAGAACTAATACAATTGCTCCCACTGCTGTGAATGGCTACAAACATGCAGAGATAAAAGGTTCTTTGTGCCTATTAACTTTTATCATGTAAATAAGTAAGAGGTAAGACATCCCATTCTGTAACAGCAGGCCCTGGATGATATACATAGCAGTGCCCTTCTGCCACATGGCAGCTAGTGATGTCACAATGGGCCGATGATGTCACAATGGGCCGATGATGTCACAATGGGCTGTGATGGGTAGAACACTGGCAGCTGACTGCTTCCTGAGTCATATCTAATATTGCTGGACTTGTGCCAACACATAATTTTTCACTCTTTACTGAAGATTGAAGTTTGATATAAAATGAAGAAGGCGAAAGCTAATAAAGCTATAGACCACCAAATGACTGTCGCTCTGCGCATCCGTCCACTTAATTTGACGGAGATTAAGAACCGCACCCGATGCATCACACACCAGCTCGGACCACAGACAGTGCTATTGCAGGACCCCGGTGAGGATCCTTACGATGTCCTGCGCTCCACCAGGACAAGAGAAACAACATTCCAATTTAACCAGGTGTTTGACCAGGCAGCTACCCAGGAGACTGTGTATGATTCCACAGTAAAGCCCTTATTGGGTGACATCCTGTCCGGGTACAATGCTGCCATATTTGCCGACGGCCCGACAGGCACTGGAAAGACCTTCACCATGATGGGTAAGGACCGCAACCCTGGAGTAATGTATCGCACCCTGAAGGACCTGTTTAAAGCCATTGAGGAGACTGGGAAAAAAAAGAATTTCTCCGTATCATTATCATACGCGGAGATCTATAATGAAACCGTCCGAGACCTATTAAGACCTTCCTCTGGGTCTTTGGTCCTCAGAGAGGATCCCATTGGCAACACCAAAATAGAAGGGATTTCTACATTCTCCCTTAGCACTCCTGAGGAAGCCATGGCCCTGCTGAAGAAGGGCAACAAGCAGCGCACAGAAGCTCGCACAGCTGATAATAAGACCTCATCCCGCTCACATGCAGTATTGCAGGTCACCATCAAGCAGACAGCCAGTGATGGTGTGAGCACAGGCAAGTTGTACATGGTAGACCTTGCGGGATCAGAACGAGCAAGCCAGACTAAGAACAGCGGCCAGACCATGAAAGAAGGAGGATACATCAACCGATCCCTTCTTGCCCTCAGGATGTGTATCATGGCGCTGCGTGACAGACCAGGCAGCCATATAAACTATCGGGACAGCAAGCTGACCTGGCTGCTAAAGGGAGCACTGAGCGGGAAAAGCCGATTGGTTATGATCACGCACATCAGCCCTACGGATAGTGCTTATGAAGAATCCCGCAGCACAATGACCTACGGAAGCAAGGCCAAGTTTATCAAGACACGAGTGGAGAGAAACCGTGTCTGTGTCCCTCATAAGACTTCCGAGGGCGTCAGAGGGATCACAGTGCTGCCGGAAGTCCCTCATCCTCCAGAGCCTGGCTGTGGGATCGTGCCCAGGTCTGGGAATATTTATCAAGTGACAACAAGAGAAGAGCCGCTGCGTGATTTTCCTCCCTGTGTCCGGAAATTAATCCCCAAACGCAATTTGAGACCAACGCCACAGCATCTTAAGGTGTACACTCCTTTCAAGGTTGGTCGCTACACATTGCACCCATGAACAGCAATTGGGTCGGCAGTAAAGGTGCCCATACACGTTACAATTATTGTATACAGTATTATATACAATACTGTATTCAATAATTGTAACGTGTATGGGCACTTTTACACCTGAGGGAAAACTGGGGAATAGGGCTACTGGCGAAACCCCAACAAAAAAAAAACGACACTCAGCAGCCACCCCATGGGTGTGTTGGAAGAGCTGCCAATTATTTATAAATGATAACCTTTACATCCAACTCATTGATAAGTAAAGGCTTAAACCAGGACAATGCCAGGTACATCAGTCAGTTATACATAATGTGTGCTGTTAGTGGTTTTATTGTATTCTTGTTATGTAATACGATCCCCAAAAAATTCCTAGTGTGCGCAAGCACACGTGGCCAATAAAGTTGATTCTGATGCATAGATCTTGTAATAATTATGCTAGGACACTACCAGTAGATGGGTGATGGCAGTGGCGTAAGTTTATAACAGAGGCCCGGAGGCGAAAGTGTGATGTTGCCCCCCCCACACACACACACACGAAAAACCCAGTATTTCTTAAGACTATTGGTTAGCCAGCCTAATATGCAGACACACCCACATAGGCACACACACAGCCACACACACACATAAAGCCACATGTATACACACTGCCACATACATCACATGTATACACATAACAGTAGCTACATATGCACATGCACCCACAATTATACACACACAAACACATGTATACACACAACTACATATGCACATACATCCACATGTACTGTACACACACCTCTGTAAAAACAGTCACATATCAGCCCTTACATGCACACAAAACAACACATGTATATAAACAAAGCCCTATATAGATAAACACACAATACACAAATAGTTCAACACACACTACAACTGCCCCCCTCTCACCTCTAAAAGAGGCATCCATCTAGTTCATTAGCCAGAAGATTGGTGGAGGTGGAGAGCTGGACGGGCTGCAGGGCTGTCAGGAGGAGACAGGGGCTCTGCGTGTGACAGGAAGTCCCGTCTCCTCCTGTGACTGAGCTCCTGGAGCAGCGCTGCTAGTCACTGCAGCGCTGCTCTCGTCATAAAGCATTCTTGCTGGCACGCAGGGGCTGGAGTTTACCAGAGGCAATGGATGTCAGGCCGGGTGTCCCCTTCAGACGTGACGCCCGGCGGCAAATGACTCCATTGCCTCCGGGACTTCCGCCACTGGGTGGTGGGGCTTCATAGCACATTCCTGACATCCTCAATTATTAAATTAGTAATTATTATATTTTACTTATATAGTACTAGTACATTCCATCGCGCTTTACAATTGGGAACAAACAGCGATAGAAAAAGACTGGGTAATATCCGACGTACAAGCTCAGAGGGCCCTGCTCACAGGCTTACACTCCGTTATGCACATGGTTGCCACATATTGCAAATTGGTTGAGCCACATTGCAAAGGCTTTTGGTGGGCTCTATGATACAGTCACACAGCAATATTGGGGTCAGGAGGATGTGTAAGCGAAAAAAGAGATTATATGAAAAGTTGTGGGTAGAAGTCCCGTGTAAAGGGACACGGCGTGTCCCATTTACACCGCCGCCGATCTGGGTCTGACCCGCCGCTGACCCGGATTTTTTGGCGGTGTAAAAGGGGTATTAGCTGCCTCCTCCTATATCATCTATAGCAAATGACAAGAACAGACATGATACAAGATAGAAATTATAATACAGCAAATTGGAAAAATGGTGAAATAAACTACCGAAAAAAAACAATTGTTCTGATCACGTTGTTAAATAAAATGGATTGACCTAGGCCCTTATTCAGAACTGATCGAAAGTACAAATTTGTTCTCAAAATGGGCAAAACCATGTGCACTGCAAGTGGGGCAGATGTAACAAGCGCAGAGAGAGTTGCATTTGGGTGGGGTGTTTTGAAACTGAAATCTAAATTGCGGTGTAAAAATAATACAGCCAGTATTTACCCTGCACAGAAACAAAATAACTCACCCAAATCTAACTCTCTCTGCACATGTTAAATCTGCCCCACCTGGAGGGCACATGGTTTTGCCCATTTTGAGAACAAATTTGTACTGCGATTAGATCAGAATAAGGGCCCTTATTTGTGTGAATGGCCATTGTCTGTGTTTGGGAGCAAATGGTTACTCTCATGTGCACTTAGAGCATGTTGTGATGTAATCAGTGAGAAACACTCTGCGTCCTCCTAGCAGCACAATGTCCGTTCTCAAACTATAGCCTGTCACCTCTGCCCTGGTGATGAGAATTTGGATTGACATATCCTCATCTGTCCCAGTCCCCATCATGGCTTTTGTAAGGATCCTTGGCATAATATCCTTGGAGGCATGGGCGAATCTAGAATTATGGTAAAATTTGGTCCCCGATCCAGACATAAAAGAAGGGGGACCTTTGCGCGGCATAGCCGCGCAGCAAAAAGGGGGCGTGGCCTCATGGAAAGGAGGCGTGGCATCACAAAAAGGGGTGTGGTATTACACTTTAGACCATACACAGTAATGCCCATTACACATTTTAGCAAACTCCGTAATACGCATTACACATAAAGCCACACGCCGTAATGCCAATTACACATAAGGCCACACACCATAATGCCCATTACACATTGTGCCACACATCATGATGCCCATTACATACTATATAACAAACCGTAATGCCCATTACACATTTGCCACATAAGTGCTGCTTACCTACGTGCTCATTACTAGGGGGTTCTTGCTTGATGGCACCATAGTACCCATTACACATGATGCCGCACACCATAGTACCCATTACACATGATGCCGCACTCCATAGTACCCATTACACATGATGCCGTGCACCATAGTACCCATTACACATGATGCTACACACATAATGTCCCTTACACATGATGCTGCACACATAATGCCCCTTACACATGATGCAGCACACATAATGCCCCTTACACATGATGCTGCACACCATAATGCCCCTTACACATTAAGCCACACATTATGCGTAATGCCCCCACATATCGCCACTTGTAGCGTCCCTTAAGCAATGCCCCCAAAAGTGTAAATTTTTATATGAGCCTTCGCTGCTGCTGCAGGGAGAGATGGGGAGCGGTGCAGCTGCTTCTATGGGGAGAGGAGCAGAGCGCAGCGCAGAGCATGCTCCCACTCCCCTCCTGGTGTCCCCTCTAGCCGAGTGGACATTTGAAATATTGTGTGCGCTGTTGTTGTGCGTCACGTTGAGGGAGCACACCGGGGGCCAGCACCACATGATTAAAGGGGTGGCGGGCTGAGGTGAAAGTGGGGAGAAGAATTGGAGCGGAAGCTGCAGGGGTGACTGTCATTGACAGCTGGACAGAGCAGGGGGCTGCCCGGCTGTATTCAGAGCACTGCAGGTCACAGCTATTTGAAATAATACCCCTTTCACAACAGAAAATGCAGGGATTTACCCGGGAATATGGTCCCAGGATCATGCAGGGACATTCCCAGGCTGACCCCTTATACACCAGCCTAGTCCCTGCATTTTCTGGTGTGAGGGGGAGAGACAACCACTCCCCCTTTAACCAACCAGCTATATCTTCGGAAACAACTGACCCATATACATGAGACCATTATCATATTGAAGAACTTTTGAGTTGGTTTCGAAGGATTTTGGTCCCGTGAAACTGGGCTATTTGGTTCCAGAGAAATCTGCCCTCAAAGAACATAAACAGTCATGAAGTGACATTTAAGAAATTTAAAAAAAAACAAAAACGGTTTAACCTCAATATCCCTGGAACCAATTAACCCATATGGATCCAGCCTGGTATCAGATTGAAGGCCCAGCGATTTGGGTTCGACCCCAAGCTTCAGTGATGCCAAAGGGGGAACTGGCAGCCGTTGAACTGGGTGGGGGCCGGAATTAGCGGGTCCCATGTTATCCTATAGGGAAAACTTTCCAGCTTTGCCCGGCAGTATCTCCGGTTCCCAGGGGGCTAGAGACACGGGAAAGCCCCATCCCTCAGCTACAAAATGGGCTAAAGGGTGGCCCGGAGCACCCCCGGACCACCCCCTAGATTCGCCTATGCTTGGCGGTCCTTAATGCATTGTACTGCAGAAAGAGAGGACATGAGCTGGTTTATTACAAGGTAACTGTACAAGGTTGGTATATTTCTCCTGATTATAAAAACGACACTGCCGCGAGAGATGAAGCAGTATTCACACTATACTAAAGTAATTAATAATTTGGCCACTGCAGGCGCACTTCCACTGGCACCTGTGGGCAACATATATTTTCTTTCAGAACTAATACAATTGCTCCCACTGCTGTGAATGGCTACAAACATGCAGAGATAAAAGGTTCTTTGTGCCTATTAACTTTTATCATGTAAATAAGTAAGAGGTAAGACATCCCATTCTGTAACAGCAGGCCCTGGATGATATACATAGCAGTGCCCTTCTGCCACATGGCAGCTAGTGATGTCACAATGGGCCGATGATGTCACAATGGGCCGATGATGTCACAATGGGCTGTGATGGGTAGAACACTGGCAGCTGACTGCTTCCTGAGTCATATCTAATATTGCTGGACTTGTGCCAACACATAATTTTTCACTCTTTACTGAAGATTGAAGTTTGATATAAAATGAAGAAGGCGAAAGCTAATAAAGCTATAGACCACCAAATGACTGTCGCTCTGCGCATCCGTCCACTTAATTTGACGGAGATTAAGAACCGCACCCGATGCATCACACACCAGCTCGGACCACAGACAGTGCTATTGCAGGACCCCGGTGAGGATCCTTACGATGTCCTGCGCTCCACCAGGACAAGAGAAACAACATTCCAATTTAACCAGGTGTTTGACCAGGCAGCTACCCAGGAGACTGTGTATGATTCCACAGTAAAGCCCTTATTGGGTGACATCCTGTCCGGGTACAATGCTGCCATATTTGCCGACGGCCCGACAGGCACTGGAAAGACCTTCACCATGATGGGTAAGGACCGCAACCCTGGAGTAATGTATCGCACCCTGAAGGACCTGTTTAAAGCCATTGAGGAGACTGGGAAAAAAAAGAATTTCTCCGTATCATTATCATACGCGGAGATCTATAATGAAACCGTCCGAGACCTATTAAGACCTTCCTCTGGGTCTTTGGTCCTCAGAGAGGATCCCATTGGCAACACCAAAATAGAAGGGATTTCTACATTCTCCCTTAGCACTCCTGAGGAAGCCATGGCCCTGCTGAAGAAGGGCAACAAGCAGCGCACAGAAGCTCGCACAGCTGATAATAAGACCTCATCCCGCTCACATGCAGTATTGCAGGTCACCATCAAGCAGACAGCCAGTGATGGTGTGAGCACAGGCAAGTTGTACATGGTAGACCTTGCGGGATCAGAACGAGCAAGCCAGACTAAGAACAGCGGCCAGACCATGAAAGAAGGAGGATACATCAACCGATCCCTTCTTGCCCTCAGGATGTGTATCATGGCGCTGCGTGACAGACCAGGCAGCCATATAAACTATCGGGACAGCAAGCTGACCTGGCTGCTAAAGGGAGCACTGAGCGGGAAAAGCCGATTGGTTATGATCACGCACATCAGCCCTACGGATAGTGCTTATGAAGAATCCCGCAGCACAATGACCTACGGAAGCAAGGCCAAGTTTATCAAGACACGAGTGGAGAGAAACCGTGTCTGTGTCCCTCATAAGACTTCCGAGGGCGTCAGAGGGATCACAGTGCTGCCGGAAGTCCCTCATCCTCCAGAGCCTGGCTGTGGGATCGTGCCCAGGTCTGGGAATATTTATCAAGTGACAACAAGAGAAGAGCCGCTGCGTGATTTTCCTCCCTGTGTCCGGAAATTAATCCCCAAACGCAATTTGAGACCAACGCCACAGCATCTTAAGGTGTACACTCCTTTCAAGGTTGGTCGCTACACATTGCACCCATGAACAGCAATTGGGTCGGCAGTAAAGGTGCCCATACACGTTACAATTATTGTATACAGTATTATATACAATACTGTATTCAATAATTGTAACGTGTATGGGCACTTTTACACCTGAGGGAAAACTGGGGAATAGGGCTACTGGCGAAACCCCAACAAAAAAAAAACGACACTCAGCAGCCACCCCATGGGTGTGTTGGAAGAGCTGCCAATTATTTATAAATGATAACCTTTACATCCAACTCATTGATAAGTAAAGGCTTAAACCAGGACAATGCCAGGTACATCAGTCAGTTATACATAATGTGTGCTGTTAGTGGTTTTATTGTATTCTTGTTATGTAATACGATCCCCAAAAAATTCCTAGTGTGCGCAAGCACACGTGGCCAATAAAGTTGATTCTGATGCATAGATCTTGTAATAATTATGCTAGGACACTACCAGTAGATGGGTGATGGCAGTGGCGTAAGTTTATAACAGAGGCCCGGAGGCGAAAGTGTGATGTTGCCCCCCCCACACACACACACACGAAAAACCCAGTATTTCTTAAGACTATTGGTTAGCCAGCCTAATATGCAGACACACCCACATAGGCACACACACAGCCACACACACACATAAAGCCACATGTATACACACTGCCACATACATCACATGTATACACATAACAGTAGCTACATATGCACATGCACCCACAATTATACACACACAAACACATGTATACACACAACTACATATGCACATACATCCACATGTACTGTACACACACCTCTGTAAAAACAGTCACATATCAGCCCTTACATGCACACAAAACAACACATGTATATAAACAAAGCCCTATATAGATAAACACACAATACACAAATAGTTCAACACACACTACAACTGCCCCCCTCTCACCTCTAAAAGAGGCATCCATCTAGTTCATTAGCCAGAAGATTGGTGGAGGTGGAGAGCTGGACGGGCTGCAGGGCTGTCAGGAGGAGACAGGGGCTCTGCGTGTGACAGGAAGTCCCGTCTCCTCCTGTGACTGAGCTCCTGGAGCAGCGCTGCTAGTCACTGCAGCGCTGCTCTCGTCATAAAGCATTCTTGCTGGCACGCAGGGGCTGGAGTTTACCAGAGGCAATGGATGTCAGGCCGGGTGTCCCCTTCAGACGTGACGCCCGGCGGCAAATGACTCCATTGCCTCCGGGACTTCCGCCACTGGGTGGTGGGGCTTCATAGCACATTCCTGACATCCTCAATTATTAAATTAGTAATTATTATATTTTACTTATATAGTACTAGTACATTCCATCGCGCTTTACAATTGGGAACAAACAGCGATAGAAAAAGACTGGGTAATATCCGACGTACAAGCTCAGAGGGCCCTGCTCACAGGCTTACACTCCGTTATGCACATGGTTGCCACATATTGCAAATTGGTTGAGCCACATTGCAAAGGCTTTTGGTGGGCTCTATGATACAGTCACACAGCAATATTGGGGTCAGGAGGATGTGTAAGCGAAAAAAGAGATTATATGAAAAGTTGTGGGTAGAAGTCCCGTGTAAAGGGACACGGCGTGTCCCATTTACACCGCCGCCGATCTGGGTCTGACCCGCCGCTGACCCGGATTTTTTGGCGGTGTAAAAGGGGTATTAGCTGCCTCCTCCTATATCATCTATAGCAAATGACAAGAACAGACATGATACAAGATAGAAATTATAATACAGCAAATTGGAAAAATGGTGAAATAAACTACCGAAAAAAAACAATTGTTCTGATCACGTTGTTAAATAAAATGGATTGACCTAGGCCCTTATTCAGAACTGATCGAAAGTACAAATTTGTTCTCAAAATGGGCAAAACCATGTGCACTGCAAGTGGGGCAGATGTAACAAGCGCAGAGAGAGTTGCATTTGGGTGGGGTGTTTTGAAACTGAAATCTAAATTGCGGTGTAAAAATAATACAGCCAGTATTTACCCTGCACAGAAACAAAATAACTCACCCAAATCTAACTCTCTCTGCACATGTTAAATCTGCCCCACCTGGAGGGCACATGGTTTTGCCCATTTTGAGAACAAATTTGTACTGCGATTAGATCAGAATAAGGGCCCTTATTTGTGTGAATGGCCATTGTCTGTGTTTGGGAGCAAATGGTTACTCTCATGTGCACTTAGAGCATGTTGTGATGTAATCAGTGAGAAACACTCTGCGTCCTCCTAGCAGCACAATGTCCGTTCTCAAACTATAGCCTGTCACCTCTGCCCTGGTGATGAGAATTTGGATTGACATATCCTCATCTGTCCCAGTTCCCATCATGGCTTTTGTAAGGATCCTTGGCATAATATCCTTGGAGGCATGGGCGAATCTAGAATTATGGTAAAATTTGGTCCCCGATCCAGACATAAAAGAAGGGGGACCTTTGCGCGGCATAGCCGCGCAGCAAAAAGGGGGCGTGGCCTCATGGAAAGGAGGCGTGGCATCACAAAAAGGGGTGTGGTATTACACTTTAGACCATACACAGTAATGCCCATTACACATTTTAGCAAACTCCGTAATACGCATTACACATAAAGCCACACGCCGTAATGCCAATTACACATAAGGCCACACACCATAATGCCCATTACACATTGTGCCACACATCATGATGCCCATTACATACTATATAACAAACCGTAATGCCCATTACACATTTGCCACATAAGTGCTGCTTACCTACGTGCTCATTACTAGGGGGTTCTTGCTTGATGGCACCATAGTACCCATTACACATGATGCCGCACACCATAGTACCCATTACACATGATGCCGCACTCCATAGTACCCATTACACATGATGCCGTGCACCATAGTACCCATTACACATGATGCTACACACATAATGTCCCTTACACATGATGCTGCACACATAATGCCCCTTACACATGATGCAGCACACATAATGCCCCTTACACATGATGCTGCACACCATAATGCCCCTTACACATTAAGCCACACATTATGCGTAATGCCCCCACATATCGCCACTTGTAGCGTCCCTTAAGCAATGCCCCCAAAAGTGTAAATTTTTATATGAGCCTTCGCTGCTGCTGCAGGGAGAGATGGGGAGCGGTGCAGCTGCTTCTATGGGGAGAGGAGCAGAGCGCAGCGCAGAGCATGCTCCCACTCCCCTCCTGGTGTCCCCTCTAGCCGAGTGGACATTTGAAATATTGTGTGCGCTGTTGTTGTGCGTCACGTTGAGGGAGCACACCGGGGGCCAGCACCACATGATTAAAGGGGTGGCGGGCTGAGGTGAAAGTGGGGAGAAGAATTGGAGCGGAAGCTGCAGGGGTGACTGTCATTGACAGCTGGACAGAGCAGGGGGCTGCCCGGCTGTATTCAGAGCACTGCAGGTCACAGCTATTTGAAATAATACCCCTTTCACAACAGAAAATGCAGGGATTTACCCGGGAATATGGTCCCAGGATCATGCAGGGACATTCCCAGGCTGACCCCTTATACACCAGCCTAGTCCCTGCATTTTCTGGTGTGAGGGGGAGAGACAACCACTCCCCCTTTAACCAACCAGCTATATCTTCGGAAACAACTGACCCATATACATGAGACCATTATCATATTGAAGAACTTTTGAGTTGGTTTCGAAGGATTTTGGTCCCGTGAAACTGGGCTATTTGGTTCCAGAGAAATCTGCCCTCAAAGAACATAAACAGTCATGAAATGACATTTAAGAAATTTAAAAAAAAAAAAAAAAACGGTTTAACCTCAATATCCCTGGAACCAATTAACCCATATGGATCCAGCCTGGTATCAGATTGAAGGCCCAGCGATTTGGGTTCGACCCCAAGCTTCAGTGATGCCAAAGGGGGAACTGGCAGCCGTTGAACTGGGTGGGGGCCGGAATTAGCGGGTCCCATGTTATCCTATAGGGAAAACTTTCCAGCTTTGCCCGGCAGTATCTCCGGTTCCCAGGGGGCTAGAGACACGGGAAAGCCCCATCCCTCAGCTACAAAATGGGCTAAAGGGTGGCCCGGAGCACCCCCGGACCACCCCCTAGATTCGCCTATGCTTGGCGGTCCTTAATGCATTGTACTGCAGAAAGAGAGGACATGAGCTGGTTTATTACAAGGTAACTGTACAAGGTTGGTATATTTCTCCTGATTATAAAAACGACACTGCCGCGAGAGATGAAGCAGTATTCACACTATACTAAAGTAATTAATAATTTGGCCACTGCAGGCGCACTTCCACTGGCACCTGTGGGCAACATATATTTTCTTTCAGAACTAATACAATTGCTCCCACTGCTGTGAATGGCTACAAACATGCAGAGATAAAAGGTTCTTTGTGCCTATTAACTTTTATCATGTAAATAAGTAAGAGGTAAGACATCCCATTCTGTAACAGCAGGCCCTGGATGATATACATAGCAGTGCCCTTCTGCCACATGGCAGCTAGTGATGTCACAATGGGCCGATGATGTCACAATGGGCCGATGATGTCACAATGGGCTGTGATGGGTAGAACACTGGCAGCTGACTGCTTCCTGAGTCATATCTAATATTGCTGGACTTGTGCCAACACATAATTTTTCACTCTTTACTGAAGATTGAAGTTTGATATAAAATGAAGAAGGCGAAAGCTAATAAAGCTATAGACCACCAAATGACTGTCGCTCTGCGCATCCGTCCACTTAATTTGACGGAGATTAAGAACCGCACCCGATGCATCACACACCAGCTCGGACCACAGACAGTGCTATTGCAGGACCCCGGTGAGGATCCTTACGATGTCCTGCGCTCCACCAGGACAAGAGAAACAACATTCCAATTTAACCAGGTGTTTGACCAGGCAGCTACCCAGGAGACTGTGTATGATTCCACAGTAAAGCCCTTATTGGGTGACATCCTGTCCGGGTACAATGCTGCCATATTTGCCGACGGCCCGACAGGCACTGGAAAGACCTTCACCATGATGGGTAAGGACCGCAACCCTGGAGTAATGTATCGCACCCTGAAGGACCTGTTTAAAGCCATTGAGGAGACTGGGAAAAAAAAGAATTTCTCCGTATCATTATCATACGCGGAGATCTATAATGAAACCGTCCGAGACCTATTAAGACCTTCCTCTGGGTCTTTGGTCCTCAGAGAGGATCCCATTGGCAACACCAAAATAGAAGGGATTTCTACATTCTCCCTTAGCACTCCTGAGGAAGCCATGGCCCTGCTGAAGAAGGGCAACAAGCAGCGCACAGAAGCTCGCACAGCTGATAATAAGACCTCATCCCGCTCACATGCAGTATTGCAGGTCACCATCAAGCAGACAGCCAGTGATGGTGTGAGCACAGGCAAGTTGTACATGGTAGACCTTGCGGGATCAGAACGAGCAAGCCAGACTAAGAACAGCGGCCAGACCATGAAAGAAGGAGGATACATCAACCGATCCCTTCTTGCCCTCAGGATGTGTATCATGGCGCTGCGTGACAGACCAGGCAGCCATATAAACTATCGGGACAGCAAGCTGACCTGGCTGCTAAAGGGAGCACTGAGCGGGAAAAGCCGATTGGTTATGATCACGCACATCAGCCCTACGGATAGTGCTTATGAAGAATCCCGCAGCACAATGACCTACGGAAGCAAGGCCAAGTTTATCAAGACACGAGTGGAGAGAAACCGTGTCTGTGTCCCTCATAAGACTTCCGAGGGCGTCAGAGGGATCACAGTGCTGCCGGAAGTCCCTCATCCTCCAGAGCCTGGCTGTGGGATCGTGCCCAGGTCTGGGAATATTTATCAAGTGACAACAAGAGAAGAGCCGCTGCGTGATTTTCCTCCCTGTGTCCGGAAATTAATCCCCAAACGCAATTTGAGACCAACGCCACAGCATCTTAAGGTGTACACTCCTTTCAAGGTTGGTCGCTACACATTGCACCCATGAACAGCAATTGGGTCGGCAGTAAAGGTGCCCATACACGTTACAATTATTGTATACAGTATTATATACAATACTGTATTCAATAATTGTAACGTGTATGGGCACTTTTACACCTGAGGGAAAACTGGGGAATAGGGCTACTGGCGAAACCCCAACAAAAAAAAAACGACACTCAGCAGCCACCCCATGGGTGTGTTGGAAGAGCTGCCAATTATTTATAAATGATAACCTTTACATCCAACTCATTGATAAGTAAAGGCTTAAACCAGGACAATGCCAGGTACATCAGTCAGTTATACATAATGTGTGCTGTTAGTGGTTTTATTGTATTCTTGTTATGTAATACGATCCCCAAAAAATTCCTAGTGTGCGCAAGCACACGTGGCCAATAAAGTTGATTCTGATGCATAGATCTTGTAATAATTATGCTAGGACACTACCAGTAGATGGGTGATGGCAGTGGCGTAAGTTTATAACAGAGGCCCGGAGGCGAAAGTGTGATGTTGCCCCCCCCACACACACACACACGAAAAACCCAGTATTTCTTAAGACTATTGGTTAGCCAGCCTAATATGCAGACACACCCACATAGGCACACACACAGCCACACACACACATAAAGCCACATGTATACACACTGCCACATACATCACATGTATACACATAACAGTAGCTACATATGCACATGCACCCACAATTATACACACACAAACACATGTATACACACAACTACATATGCACATACATCCACATGTACTGTACACACACCTCTGTAAAAACAGTCACATATCAGCCCTTACATGCACACAAAACAACACATGTATATAAACAAAGCCCTATATAGATAAACACACAATACACAAATAGTTCAACACACACTACAACTGCCCCCCTCTCACCTCTAAAAGAGGCATCCATCTAGTTCATTAGCCAGAAGATTGGTGGAGGTGGAGAGCTGGACGGGCTGCAGGGCTGTCAGGAGGAGACAGGGGCTCTGCGTGTGACAGGAAGTCCCGTCTCCTCCTGTGACTGAGCTCCTGGAGCAGCGCTGCTAGTCACTGCAGCGCTGCTCTCGTCATAAAGCATTCTTGCTGGCACGCAGGGGCTGGAGTTTACCAGAGGCAATGGATGTCAGGCCGGGTGTCCCCTTCAGACGTGACGCCCGGCGGCAAATGACTCCATTGCCTCCGGGACTTCCGCCACTGGGTGGTGGGGCTTCATAGCACATTCCTGACATCCTCAATTATTAAATTAGTAATTATTATATTTTACTTATATAGTACTAGTACATTCCATCGCGCTTTACAATTGGGAACAAACAGCGATAGAAAAAGACTGGGTAATATCCGACGTACAAGCTCAGAGGGCCCTGCTCACAGGCTTACACTCCGTTATGCACATGGTTGCCACATATTGCAAATTGGTTGAGCCACATTGCAAAGGCTTTTGGTGGGCTCTATGATACAGTCACACAGCAATATTGGGGTCAGGAGGATGTGTAAGCGAAAAAAGAGATTATATGAAAAGTTGTGGGTAGAAGTCCCGTGTAAAGGGACACGGCGTGTCCCATTTACACCGCCGCCGATCTGGGTCTGACCCGCCGCTGACCCGGATTTTTTGGCGGTGTAAAAGGGGTATTAGCTGCCTCCTCCTATATCATCTATAGCAAATGACAAGAACAGACATGATACAAGATAGAAATTATAATACAGCAAATTGGAAAAATGGTGAAATAAACTACCGAAAAAAAACAATTGTTCTGATCACGTTGTTAAATAAAATGGATTGACCTAGGCCCTTATTCAGAACTGATCGAAAGTACAAATTTGTTCTCAAAATGGGCAAAACCATGTGCACTGCAAGTGGGGCAGATGTAACAAGCGCAGAGAGAGTTGCATTTGGGTGGGGTGTTTTGAAACTGAAATCTAAATTGCGGTGTAAAAATAATACAGCCAGTATTTACCCTGCACAGAAACAAAATAACTCACCCAAATCTAACTCTCTCTGCACATGTTAAATCTGCCCCACCTGGAGGGCACATGGTTTTGCCCATTTTGAGAACAAATTTGTACTGCGATTAGATCAGAATAAGGGCCCTTATTTGTGTGAATGGCCATTGTCTGTGTTTGGGAGCAAATGGTTACTCTCATGTGCACTTAGAGCATGTTGTGATGTAATCAGTGAGAAACACTCTGCGTCCTCCTAGCAGCACAATGTCCGTTCTCAAACTATAGCCTGTCACCTCTGCCCTGGTGATGAGAATTTGGATTGACATATCCTCATCTGTCCCAGTCCCCATCATGGCTTTTGTAAGGATCCTTGGCATAATATCCTTGGAGGCATGGGCGAATCTAGAATTATGGTAAAATTTGGTCCCCGATCCAGACATAAAAGAAGGGGGACCTTTGCGCGGCATAGCCGCGCAGCAAAAAGGGGGCGTGGCCTCATGGAAAGGAGGCGTGGCATCACAAAAAGGGGTGTGGTATTACACTTTAGACCATACACAGTAATGCCCATTACACATTTTAGCAAACTCCGTAATACGCATTACACATAAAGCCACACGCCGTAATGCCAATTACACATAAGGCCACACACCATAATGCCCATTACACATTGTGCCACACATCATGATGCCCATTACATACTATATAACAAACCGTAATGCCCATTACACATTTGCCACATAAGTGCTGCTTACCTACGTGCTCATTACTAGGGGGTTCTTGCTTGATGGCACCATAGTACCCATTACACATGATGCCGCACACCATAGTACCCATTACACATGATGCCGCACTCCATAGTACCCATTACACATGATGCCGTGCACCATAGTACCCATTACACATGATGCTACACACATAATGTCCCTTACACATGATGCTGCACACATAATGCCCCTTACACATGATGCAGCACACATAATGCCCCTTACACATGATGCTGCACACCATAATGCCCCTTACACATTAAGCCACACATTATGCGTAATGCCCCCACATATCGCCACTTGTAGCGTCCCTTAAGCAATGCCCCCAAAAGTGTAAATTTTTATATGAGCCTTCGCTGCTGCTGCAGGGAGAGATGGGGAGCGGTGCAGCTGCTTCTATGGGGAGAGGAGCAGAGCGCAGCGCAGAGCATGCTCCCACTCCCCTCCTGGTGTCCCCTCTAGCCGAGTGGACATTTGAAATATTGTGTGCGCTGTTGTTGTGCGTCACGTTGAGGGAGCACACCGGGGGCCAGCACCACATGATTAAAGGGGTGGCGGGCTGAGGTGAAAGTGGGGAGAAGAATTGGAGCGGAAGCTGCAGGGGTGACTGTCATTGACAGCTGGACAGAGCAGGGGGCTGCCCGGCTGTATTCAGAGCACTGCAGGTCACAGCTATTTGAAATAATACCCCTTTCACAACAGAAAATGCAGGGATTTACCCGGGAATATGGTCCCAGGATCATGCAGGGACATTCCCAGGCTGACCCCTTATACACCAGCCTAGTCCCTGCATTTTCTGGTGTGAGGGGGAGAGACAACCACTCCCCCTTTAACCAACCAGCTATATCTTCGGAAACAACTGACCCATATACATGAGACCATTATCATATTGAAGAACTTTTGAGTTGGTTTCGAAGGATTTTGGTCCCGTGAAACTGGGCTATTTGGTTCCAGAGAAATCTGCCCTCAAAGAACATAAACAGTCATGAAATGACATTTAAGAAATTTAAAAAAAAAAAAAAACGGTTTAACCTCAATATCCCTGGAACCAATTAACCCATATGGATCCAGCCTGGTATCAGATTGAAGGCCCAGCGATTTGGGTTCGACCCCAAGCTTCAGTGATGCCAAAGGGGGAACTGGCAGCCGTTGAACTGGGTGGGGGCCGGAATTAGCGGGTCCCATGTTATCCTATAGGGAAAACTTTCCAGCTTTGCCCGGCAGTATCTCCGGTTCCCAGGGGGCTAGAGACACGGGAAAGCCCCATCCCTCAGCTACAAAATGGGCTAAAGGGTGGCCCGGAGCACCCCCGGACCACCCCCTAGATTCGCCTATGCTTGGCGGTCCTTAATGCATTGTACTGCAGAAAGAGAGGACATGAGCTGGTTTATTACAAGGTAACTGTACAAGGTTGGTATATTTCTCCTGATTATAAAAACGACACTGCCGCGAGAGATGAAGCAGTATTTACACTATACTAAAGTAATTAATAATTTGGCCACTGCAGGCGCACTTCCACTGGCACCTGTGGGCAACATATATTTTCTTTCAGAACTAATACAATTGCTCCCACTGCTGTGAATGGCTACAAACATGCAGAGATAAAAGGTTCTTTGTGCCTATTAACTTTTATCATGTAAATAAGTAAGAGGTAAGACATCCCATTCTGTAACAGCAGGCCCTGGATGATATACATAGCAGTGCCCTTCTGCCACATGGCAGCTAGTGATGTCACAATGGGCCGATGATGTCACAATGGGCCGATGATGTCACAATGGGCTGTGATGGGTAGAACACTGGCAGCTGACTGCTTCCTGAGTCATATCTAATATTGCTGGACTTGTGCCAACACATAATTTTTCACTCTTTACTGAAGATTGAAGTTTGATATAAAATGAAGAAGGCGAAAGCTAATAAAGCTATAGACCACCAAATGACTGTCGCTCTGCGCATCCGTCCACTTAATTTGACGGAGATTAAGAACCGCACCCGATGCATCACACACCAGCTCGGACCACAGACAGTGCTATTGCAGGACCCCGGTGAGGATCCTTACGATGTCCTGCGCTCCACCAGGACAAGAGAAACAACATTCCAATTTAACCAGGTGTTTGACCAGGCAGCTACCCAGGAGACTGTGTATGATTCCACAGTAAAGCCCTTATTGGGTGACATCCTGTCCGGGTACAATGCTGCCATATTTGCCGACGGCCCGACAGGCACTGGAAAGACCTTCACCATGATGGGTAAGGACCGCAACCCTGGAGTAATGTATCGCACCCTGAAGGACCTGTTTAAAGCCATTGAGGAGACTGGGAAAAAAAAGAATTTCTCCGTATCATTATCATACGCGGAGATCTATAATGAAACCGTCCGAGACCTATTAAGACCTTCCTCTGGGTCTTTGGTCCTCAGAGAGGATCCCATTGGCAACACCAAAATAGAAGGGATTTCTACATTCTCCCTTAGCACTCCTGAGGAAGCCATGGCCCTGCTGAAGAAGGGCAACAAGCAGCGCACAGAAGCTCGCACAGCTGATAATAAGACCTCATCCCGCTCACATGCAGTATTGCAGGTCACCATCAAGCAGACAGCCAGTGATGGTGTGAGCACAGGCAAGTTGTACATGGTAGACCTTGCGGGATCAGAACGAGCAAGCCAGACTAAGAACAGCGGCCAGACCATGAAAGAAGGAGGATACATCAACCGATCCCTTCTTGCCCTCAGGATGTGTATCATGGCGCTGCGTGACAGACCAGGCAGCCATATAAACTATCGGGACAGCAAGCTGACCTGGCTGCTAAAGGGAGCACTGAGCGGGAAAAGCCGATTGGTTATGATCACGCACATCAGCCCTACGGATAGTGCTTATGAAGAATCCCGCAGCACAATGACCTACGGAAGCAAGGCCAAGTTTATCAAGACACGAGTGGAGAGAAACCGTGTCTGTGTCCCTCATAAGACTTCCGAGGGCGTCAGAGGGATCACAGTGCTGCCGGAAGTCCCTCATCCTCCAGAGCCTGGCTGTGGGATCGTGCCCAGGTCTGGGAATATTTATCAAGTGACAACAAGAGAAGAGCCGCTGCGTGATTTTCCTCCCTGTGTCCGGAAATTAATCCCCAAACGCAATTTGAGACCAACGCCACAGCATCTTAAGGTGTACACTCCTTTCAAGGTTGGTCGCTACACATTGCACCCATGAACAGCAATTGGGTCGGCAGTAAAGGTGCCCATACACGTTACAATTATTGTATACAGTATTATATACAATACTGTATTCAATAATTGTAACGTGTATGGGCACTTTTACACCTGAGGGAAAACTGGGGAATAGGGCTACTGGCGAAACCCCAACAAAAAAAAAACGACACTCAGCAGCCACCCCATGGGTGTGTTGGAAGAGCTGCCAATTATTTATAAATGATAACCTTTACATCCAACTCATTGATAAGTAAAGGCTTAAACCAGGACAATGCCAGGTACATCAGTCAGTTATACATAATGTGTGCTGTTAGTGGTTTTATTGTATTCTTGTTATGTAATACGATCCCCAAAAAATTCCTAGTGTGCGCAAGCACACGTGGCCAATAAAGTTGATTCTGATGCATAGATCTTGTAATAATTATGCTAGGACACTACCAGTAGATGGGTGATGGCAGTGGCGTAAGTTTATAACAGAGGCCCGGAGGCGAAAGTGTGATGTTGCCCCCCCCCCCCCACACACACACACGAAAAACCCAGTATTTCTTAAGACTATTGGTTAGCCAGCCTAATATGCAGACACACCCACATAGGCACACACACAGCCACACACACACACATAAAGCCACATGTATACACACTGCCACATACATCACATGTATACACATAACAGTAGCTACATATGCACATGCACCCACAATTATACACACACAAACACATGTATACACACAACTACATATGCACATACATCCACATGTACTGTACACACACCTCTGTAAAAACAGTCACATATCAGCCCTTACATGCACACAAAACAACACATGTATATAAACAAAGCCCTATATAGATAAACACACAATACACAAATAGTTCAACACACACTACAACTGCCCCCCTCTCACCTCTAAAAGAGGCATCCATCTAGTTCATTAGCCAGAAGATTGGTGGAGGTGGAGAGCTGGACGGGCTGCAGGGCTGTCAGGAGGAGACAGGGGCTCTGCGTGTGACAGGAAGTCCCGTCTCCTCCTGTGACTGAGCTCCTGGAGCAGCGCTGCTAGTCACTGCAGCGCTGCTCTCGTCATAAAGCATTCTTGCTGGCACGCAGGGGCTGGAGTTTACCAGAGGCAATGGATGTCAGGCCGGGTGTCCCCTTCAGACGTGACGCCCGGCGGCAAATGACTCCATTGCCTCCGGGACTTCCGCCACTGGGTGGTGGGGCTTCATAGCACATTCCTGACATCCTCAATTATTAAATTAGTAATTATTATATTTTACTTATATAGTACTAGTACATTCCATCGCGCTTTACAATTGGGAACAAACAGCGATAGAAAAAGACTGGGTAATATCCGACGTACAAGCTCAGAGGGCCCTGCTCACAGGCTTACACTCCGTTATGCACATGGTTGCCACATATTGCAAATTGGTTGAGCCACATTGCAAAGGCTTTTGGTGGGCTCTATGATACAGTCACACAGCAATATTGGGGTCAGGAGGATGTGTAAGCGAAAAAAGAGATTATATGAAAAGTTGTGGGTAGAAGTCCCGTGTAAAGGGACACGGCGTGTCCCATTTACACCGCCGCCGATCTGGGTCTGACCCGCCGCTGACCCGGATTTTTTGGCGGTGTAAAAGGGGTATTAGCTGCCTCCTCCTATATCATCTATAGCAAATGACAAGAACAGACATGATACAAGATAGAAATTATAATACAGCAAATTGGAAAAATGGTGAAATAAACTACCGAAAAAAAACAATTGTTCTGATCACGTTGTTAAATAAAATGGATTGACCTAGGCCCTTATTCAGAACTGATCGAAAGTACAAATTTGTTCTCAAAATGGGCAAAACCATGTGCACTGCAAGTGGGGCAGATGTAACAAGCGCAGAGAGAGTTGCATTTGGGTGGGGTGTTTTGAAACTGAAATCTAAATTGCGGTGTAAAAATAATACAGCCAGTATTTACCCTGCACAGAAACAAAATAACTCACCCAAATCTAACTCTCTCTGCACATGTTAAATCTGCCCCACCTGGAGGGCACATGGTTTTGCCCATTTTGAGAACAAATTTGTACTGCGATTAGATCAGAATAAGGGCCCTTATTTGTGTGAATGGCCATTGTCTGTGTTTGGGAGCAAATGGTTACTCTCATGTGCACTTAGAGCATGTTGTGATGTAATCAGTGAGAAACACTCTGGGCGAAATGTAATAGGGTGCGTTTTTTTAGACTAAAAAAAAATCGCACCAAATCGCACCTTTAAAAATCGCGTTTTTTGCCGCGAATTCGCATATGTAATGAGATGCGAATTAGCGGCAAAAAATGCGATTTGCCGCGATTTGCCGCGATTTTTAGTCATGAAAATGTGCGCATTTTCAGTCATGAAAATGTGCGCATTTTCATAAATGCGATTTTGTGCTAAAAAAAAAAAGTAAAAAAAAAAATGGCGTGGGGTTCCCCCTCCTAAGCATAACCAGCCCCGGGCTCATTGAGCCGGACCTGGTTCCAAAAATACGGGGGGACAAAAAGCATAGGGGTCCCCCGTATTTCTGAAACCAGCCCCGGACTCTTGGACCGGTCCTGGTTCCAAAAATACGGGGGACAAAAAATCTGGGGGTCCCCCGTATTTTGAAACCAGCACCGGGCTCCAACAGCCCGCGGTGTCATGCCACAGCCGGGGGACACTTTTTATACAAGGTCCCCCGGCCAAAACATGAGCACCGTGGCTGGTCAGCCTTGGACGGGGTACCTGGAGGAGTGGGGACCCCCCCAATAAAGGGGTCCCCCCCCCCAGGCTTCACCCGTCCAGGGCTGAAGCCCGGGGCTGTCACCGGCGTCCGTGGCCAGTGGACGCCGGCCTGATAGGGTTAAATTCATCATACATATCATTACATTGCTTTTTACCGGCGAACTACAAGTGCCAGCAGACCTCCCCCGCATGCTGGGACTTGGAGAACCACAAGTCCCAGCATGCGGGGCATTAATGGGCCCGCTGGGACTTGTAGTCCACCTGTAAAAAGAATGTTTATAAAAAAACACACACACAGAGAAGTACAAGTTTATTACACACACACACCTCAATTTTACACCAGCGTTACTTACCATTCCTGGATCCAGCGCTGGTCTGGCTGCTTTACAGCCGGCTCCCCCCGAACTGACAGGCAGCGGGGAGAAGCGGCTGTCTCCGTCGCTTCTAACAGCCTCTGTAGCGCTGTCCGAGTGCTACAGAGGCTGAGAGCGTGATTGGCTGAGCTACAGTATGCGTCTCCATGGAGACGCATAGCTCAGTCCTGATTGACTGAGCTATGCGTCTCCATGGAGACGCATACTGTAGCTCAGCCAATCACGCTCTCAGCCTCTGTAGCACTCGGACAGCGCTACAGAGGCTGTTAGAAGCGACGGAGACAGCCGCTTCTCCCCGCTGCCTGTCAGTTCGGGGGGAGCCGGCTGTAAAGCAGCCAGACCAGCGCTGGATCCAGGAATGGTAAGTAACGCTGGTGTAAAATTGAGGTGTGTGTGTGTAATAAACTTGTACTTCTCTGTGTGTGTGTTTTTTTATAAACATTCTTTTTACAGGTGGACTACAAGTCCCAGCGGGCCCATTAATGCCCCGCATGCTGGGACTTGTGGTTCTCCAAGTCCCAGCATGCGGGGGAGGTCTGCTGGCACTTGTAGTTCGCCGGTAAAAAGCAATGTAATGATATGTATGATGAATTTAACCCTATCAGGCCGGCGTCCACTGGCCACGGACGCCGGTGACAGCCCCGGGCTTCAGCCCTGGACGGGTGAAGCCTGGGGGGGGGGGACCCCTTTATTGGGGGGGTCCCCACTCCTCCAGGTACCCCGTCCAAGGCTGACCAGCCACGGTGCTCATGTTTTGGCCGGGGGACCTTGTATAAAAAGTGTCCCCCGGCTGTGGCATGACACCGCGGGCTGTTGGAGCCCGGTGCTGGTTTCAAAATACGGGGGACCCCCAGATTTTTTGTCCCCCGTATTTTTGGAACCAGGACCGGTCCAAGAGTCCGGGGCTGGTTTCAGAAATACGGGGGACCCCTATGCTTTTTGTCCCCCCGTATTTTTGGAACCAGGTCCGGCTCAATGAGCCCGGGGCTGGTTATGCTTAGGAGGGGGGACCCCACGCCGTTTTTTTTTTATAAAAACACTTTTACACATTTTTATTAACAGAACCATGCACAGATCTCAATGATCTGTGCATGGTTCTGTCAAAATCGCCTGTCAGAACCTGGTCTATTTTTTTTGCGATTTTTGGTAACATTGACCAAAAATCGCACCCTATTACATTTGCGAGTTGTATACTTTATAATGGGAAAACATCTGGATGCGAATTGAAATGTGACTAAAAATCGCACTTAGAAAAGTGCGATTTCGCGGTAAAAAGTGTGATTTTTTACCGCGATTTTCAACCTATTAAATGTGCGATTTTCGGAAAATGTGCGATTTCGGCCGTTTTTGACCAAAAATCGCACATGTCTAAAAAATCACACCCTATTACATTTCGCCCTCTGCGTCCTCCTAGCAGCACAATGTCCGTTCTCAAACTATAGCCTGTCACCTCTGCCCTGGTGATGAGAATTTGGATTGACATATCCTCATCTGTCCCAGTCCCCATCATGGCTTTTGTAAGGATCCTTGGCATAATATCCTTGGAGGCATGGGCGAATCTAGAATTATGGTAAAATTTGGTCCCCGATCCAGACATAAAAGAAGGGGGACCTTTGCGCGGCATAGCCGCGCAGCAAAAAGGGGGCGTGGCCTCATGGAAAGGAGGCGTGGCATCACAAAAAGGGGTGTGGTATTACACTTTAGACCATACACAGTAATGCCCATTACACATTTTAGCAAACTCCGTAATACGCATTACACATAAAGCCACACGCCGTAATGCCAATTAAACATAAGGCCACACACCATAATGCCCATTACACATTGTGCCACACATCATGATGCCCATTACATACTATATAACAAACCGTAATGCCCATTACACATTTGCCACATAAGTGCTGCTTACCTACGTGCTCATTACTAGGGGGTTCTTGCTTGATGGCACCATAGTACCCATTACACATGATGCCGCACACCATAGTACCCATTACACATGATGCCGCACTCCATAGTACCCATTACACATGATGCCGTGCACCATAGTACCCATTACACATGATGCTACACACATAATGTCCCTTACACATGATGCTGCACACATAATGCCCCTTACACATGATGCAGCACACATAATGCCCCTTACACATGATGCTGCACACCATAATGCCCCTTACACATTAAGCCACACATTATGCGTAATGCCCCCACATATCGCCACTTGTAGCGTCCCTTAAGCAATGCCCCCAAAAGTGTAAATTTTTATATGAGCCTTCGCTGCTGCTGCAGGGAGAGATGGGGAGCGGTGCAGCTGCTTCTATGGGGAGAGGAGCAGAGCGCAGCGCAGAGCATGCTCCCACTCCCCTCCTGGTGTCCCCTCTAGCCGAGTGGACATTTGAAATATTGTGTGCGCTGTTGTTGTGCGTCACGTTGAGGGAGCACACCGGGGGCCAGCACCACATGATTAAAGGGGTGGCGGGCTGAGGTGAAAGTGGGGAGAAGAATTGGAGCGGAAGCTGCAGGGGTGACTGTCATTGACAGCTGGACAGAGCAGGGGGCTGCCCGGCTGTATTCAGAGCACTGCAGGTCACAGCTATTTGAAATAATACCCCTTTCACAACAGAAAATGCAGGGATTTACCCGGGAATATGGTCCCAGGATCATGCAGGGACATTCCCAGGCTGACCCCTTATACACCAGCCTAGTCCCTGCATTTTCTGGTGTGAGGGGGAGAGACAACCACTCCCCCTTTAACCAACCAGCTATATCTTCGGAAACAACTGACCCATATACATGAGACCATTATCATATTGAAGAACTTTTGAGTTGGTTTCGAAGGATTTTGGTCCCGTGAAACTGGGCTATTTGGTTCCAGAGAAATCTGCCCTCAAAGAACATAAACAGTCATGAAATGACATTTAAGAAATTTAAAAAAAAAAAAAAACGGTTTAACCTCAATATCCCTGGAACCAATTAACCCATATGGATCCAGCCTGGTATCAGATTGAAGGCCCAGCGATTTGGGTTCGACCCCAAGCTTCAGTGATGCCAAAGGGGGAACTGGCAGCCGTTGAACTGGGTGGGGGCCGGAATTAGCGGGTCCCATGTTATCCTATAGGGAAAACTTTCCAGCTTTGCCCGGCAGTATCTCCGGTTCCCAGGGGGCTAGAGACACGGGAAAGCCCCATCCCTCAGCTACAAAATGGGCTAAAGGGTGGCCCGGAGCACCCCCGGACCACCCCCTAGATTCGCCTATGCTTGGCGGTCCTTAATGCATTGTACTGCAGAAAGAGAGGACATGAGCTGGTTTATTACAAGGTAACTGTACAAGGTTGGTATATTTCTCCTGATTATAAAAACGACACTGCCGCGAGAGATGAAGCAGTATTCACACTATACTAAAGTAATTAATAATTTGGCCACTGCAGGCGCACTTCCACTGGCACCTGTGGGCAACATATATTTTCTTTCAGAACTAATACAATTGCTCCCACTGCTGTGAATGGCTACAAACATGCAGAGATAAAAGGTTCTTTGTGCCTATTAACTTTTATCATGTAAATAAGTAAGAGGTAAGACATCCCATTCTGTAACAGCAGGCCCTGGATGATATACATAGCAGTGCCCTTCTGCCACATGGCAGCTAGTGATGTCACAATGGGCCGATGATGTCACAATGGGCCGATGATGTCACAATGGGCTGTGATGGGTAGAACACTGGCAGCTGACTGCTTCCTGAGTCATATCTAATATTGCTGGACTTGTGCCAACACATAATTTTTCACTCTTTACTGAAGATTGAAGTTTGATATAAAATGAAGAAGGCGAAAGCTAATAAAGCTATAGACCACCAAATGACTGTCGCTCTGCGCATCCGTCCACTTAATTTGACGGAGATTAAGAACCGCACCCGATGCATCACACACCAGCTCGGACCACAGACAGTGCTATTGCAGGACCCCGGTGAGGATCCTTACGATGTCCTGCGCTCCACCAGGACAAGAGAAACAACATTCCAATTTAACCAGGTGTTTGACCAGGCAGCTACCCAGGAGACTGTGTATGATTCCACAGTAAAGCCCTTATTGGGTGACATCCTGTCCGGGTACAATGCTGCCATATTTGCCGACGGCCCGACAGGCACTGGAAAGACCTTCACCATGATGGGTAAGGACCGCAACCCTGGAGTAATGTATCGCACCCTGAAGGACCTGTTTAAAGCCATTGAGGAGACTGGGAAAAAAAAGAATTTCTCTGTATCATTATCATACGCGGAGATCTATAATGAAACCGTCCGAGACCTATTAAGACCTTCCTCTGGGTCTTTGGTCCTCAGAGAGGATCCCATTGGCAACACCAAAATAGAAGGGATTTCTACATTCTCCCTTAGCACTCCTGAGGAAGCCATGGCCCTGCTGAAGAAGGGCAACAAGCAGCGCACAGAAGCTCGCACAGCTGATAATAAGACCTCATCCCGCTCACATGCAGTATTGCAGGTCACCATCAAGCAGGCAGCCAGTGATGGTGTGAGCACAGGCAAGTTGTACATGGTAGACCTTGCGGGATCAGAACGAGCAAGCCAGACTAAGAACAGCGGCCAGACCATGAAAGAAGGAGGATACATCAACCGATCCCTTCTTGCCCTCAGGATGTGTATCATGGCGCTGCGTGACAGACCAGGCAGCCATATAAACTATCGGGACAGCAAGCTGACCTGGCTGCTAAAGGGAGCACTGAGCGGGAAAAGCCGATTGGTTATGATCACGCACATCAGCCCTACGGATAGTGCTTATGAAGAATCCCGCAGCACAATGACCTACGGAAGCAAGGCCAAGTTTATCAAGACACGAGTGGAGAGAAACCGTGTCTGTGTCCCTCATAAGACTTCCGAGGGCGTCAGAGGGATCACAGTGCTGCCGGAAGTCCCTCATCCTCCAGAGCCTGGCTGTGGGATCGTGCCCAGGTCTGGGAATATTTATCAAGTGACAACAAGAGAAGAGCCGCTGCGTGATTTTCCTCCCTGTGTCCGGAAATTAATCCCCAAACGCAATTTGAGACCAACGCCACAGCATCTTAAGGTGTACACTCCTTTCAAGGTTGGTCGCTACACATTGCACCCATGAACAGCAATTGGGTCGGCAGTAAAGGTGCCCATACACGTTACAATTATTGTATACAGTATTATATACAATACTGTATTCAATAATTGTAACGTGTATGGGCACTTTTACACCTGAGGGAAAACTGGGGAATAGGGCTACTGGCGAAACCCCAACAAAAAAAAAACGACACTCAGCAGCCACCCCATGGGTGTGTTGGAAGAGCTGCCAATTATTTATAAATGATAACCTTTACATCCAACTCATTGATAAGTAAAGGCTTAAACCAGGACAATGCCAGGTACATCAGTCAGTTATACATAATGTGTGCTGTTAGTGGTTTTATTGTATTCTTGTTATGTAATACGATCCCCAAAAAATTCCTAGTGTGCGCAAGCACACGTGGCCAATAAAGTTGATTCTGATGCATAGATCTTGTAATAATTATGCTAGGACACTACCAGTAGATGGGTGATGGCAGTGGCGTAAGTTTATAACAGAGGCCCGGAGGCGAAAGTGTGATGTTGCCCCCCCCACACACACACACACGAAAAACCCAGTATTTCTTAAGACTATTGGTTAGCCAGCCTAATATGCAGACACACCCACATAGGCACACACACAGCCACACACACACATAAAGCCACATGTATACACACTGCCACATACATCACATGTATACACATAACAGTAGCTACATATGCACATGCACCCACAATTATACACACACAAACACATGTATACACACAACTACATATGCACATACATCCACATGTACTGTACACACACCTCTGTAAAAACAGTCACATATCAGCCCTTACATGCACACAAAACAACACATGTATATAAACAAAGCCCTATATAGATAAACACACAATACACAAATAGTTCAACACACACTACAACTGCCCCCCTCTCACCTCTAAAAGAGGCATCCATCTAGTTCATTAGCCAGAAGATTGGTGGAGGTGGAGAGCTGGACGGGCTGCAGGGCTGTCAGGAGGAGACAGGGGCTCTGCGTGTGACAGGAAGTCCCGTCTCCTCCTGTGACTGAGCTCCTGGAGCAGCGCTGCTAGTCACTGCAGCGCTGCTCTCGTCATAAAGCATTCTTGCTGGCACGCAGGGGCTGGAGTTTACCAGAGGCAATGGATGTCAGGCCGGGTGTCCCCTTCAGACGTGACGCCCGGCGGCAAATGACTCCATTGCCTCCGGGACTTCCGCCACTGGGTGGTGGGGCTTCATAGCACATTCCTGACATCCTCAATTATTAAATTAGTAATTATTATATTTTACTTATATAGTACTAGTACATTCCATCGCGCTTTACAATTGGGAACAAACAGCGATAGAAAAAGACTGGGTAATATCCGACGTACAAGCTCAGAGGGCCCTGCTCACAGGCTTACACTCCGTTATGCACATGGTTGCCACATATTGCAAATTGGTTGAGCCACATTGCAAAGGCTTTTGGTGGGCTCTATGATACAGTCACACAGCAATATTGGGGTCAGGAGGATGTGTAAGCGAAAAAAGAGATTATATGAAAAGTTGTGGGTAGAAGTCCCGTGTAAAGGGACACGGCGTGTCCCATTTACACCGCCGCCGATCTGGGTCTGACCCGCCGCTGACCCGGATTTTTTGGCGGTGTAAAAGGGGTATTAGCTGCCTCCTCCTATATCATCTATAGCAAATGACAAGAACAGACATGATACAAGATAGAAATTATAATACAGCAAATTGGAAAAATGGTGAAATAAACTACCGAAAAAAAACAATTGTTCTGATCACGTTGTTAAATAAAATGGATTGACCTAGGCCCTTATTCAGAACTGATCGAAAGTACAAATTTGTTCTCAAAATGGGCAAAACCATGTGCACTGCAAGTGGGGCAGATGTAACAAGCGCAGAGAGAGTTGCATTTGGGTGGGGTGTTTTGAAACTGAAATCTAAATTGCGGTGTAAAAATAATACAGCCAGTATTTACCCTGCACAGAAACAAAATAACTCACCCAAATCTAACTCTCTCTGCACATGTTAAATCTGCCCCACCTGGAGGGCACATGGTTTTGCCCATTTTGAGAACAAATTTGTACTGCGATTAGATCAGAATAAGGGCCCTTATTTGTGTGAATGGCCATTGTCTGTGTTTGGGAGCAAATGGTTACTCTCATGTGCACTTAGAGCATGTTGTGATGTAATCAGTGAGAAACACTCTGCGTCCTCCTAGCAGCACAATGTCCGTTCTCAAACTATAGCCTGTCACCTCTGCCCTGGTGATGAGAATTTGGATTGACATATCCTCATCTGTCCCAGTCCCCATCATGGCTTTTGTAAGGATCCTTGGCATAATATCCTTGGAGGCATGGGCGAATCTAGAATTATGGTAAAATTTGGTCCCCGATCCAGACATAAAAGAAGGGGGACCTTTGCGCGGCATAGCCGCGCAGCAAAAAGGGGGCGTGGCCTCATGGAAAGGAGGCGTGGCATCACAAAAAGGGGTGTGGTATTACACTTTAGACCATACACAGTAATGCCCATTACACATTTTAGCAAACTCCGTAATACGCATTACACATAAAGCCACACGCCGTAATGCCAATTAAACATAAGGCCACACACCATAATGCCCATTACACATTGTGCCACACATCATGATGCCCATTACATACTATATAACAAACCGTAATGCCCATTACACATTTGCCACATAAGTGCTGCTTACCTACGTGCTCATTACTAGGGGGTTCTTGCTTGATGGCACCATAGTACCCATTACACATGATGCCGCACACCATAGTACCCATTACACATGATGCCGCACTCCATAGTACCCATTACACATGATGCCGTGCACCATAGTACCCATTACACATGATGCTACACACATAATGTCCCTTACACATGATGCTGCACACATAATGCCCCTTACACATGATGCAGCACACATAATGCCCCTTACACATGATGCTGCACACCATAATGCCCCTTACACATTAAGCCACACATTATGCGTAATGCCCCCACATATCGCCACTTGTAGCGTCCCTTAAGCAATGCCCCCAAAAGTGTAAATTTTTATATGAGCCTTCGCTGCTGCTGCAGGGAGAGATGGGGAGCGGTGCAGCTGCTTCTATGGGGAGAGGAGCAGAGCGCAGCGCAGAGCATGCTCCCACTCCCCTCCTGGTGTCCCCTCTAGCCGAGTGGACATTTGAAATATTGTGTGCGCTGTTGTTGTGCGTCACGTTGAGGGAGCACACCGGGGGCCAGCACCACATGATTAAAGGGGTGGCGGGCTGAGGTGAAAGTGGGGAGAAGAATTGGAGCGGAAGCTGCAGGGGTGACTGTCATTGACAGCTGGACAGAGCAGGGGGCTGCCCGGCTGTATTCAGAGCACTGCAGGTCACAGCTATTTGAAATAATACCCCTTTCACAACAGAAAATGCAGGGATTTACCCGGGAATATGGTCCCAGGATCATGCAGGGACATTCCCAGGCTGACCCCTTATACACCAGCCTAGTCCCTGCATTTTCTGGTGTGAGGGGGAGAGACAACCACTCCCCCTTTAACCAACCAGCTATATCTTCGGAAACAACTGACCCATATACATGAGACCATTATCATATTGAAGAACTTTTGAGTTGGTTTCGAAGGATTTTGGTCCCGTGAAACTGGGCTATTTGGTTCCAGAGAAATCTGCCCTCAAAGAACATAAACAGTCATGAAATGACATTTAAGAAATTTAAAAAAAAAAAAAAACGGTTTAACCTCAATATCCCTGGAACCAATTAACCCATATGGATCCAGCCTGGTATCAGATTGAAGGCCCAGCGATTTGGGTTCGACCCCAAGCTTCAGTGATGCCAAAGGGGGAACTGGCAGCCGTTGAACTGGGTGGGGGCCGGAATTAGCGGGTCCCATGTTATCCTATAGGGAAAACTTTCCAGCTTTGCCCGGCAGTATCTCCGGTTCCCAGGGGGCTAGAGACACGGGAAAGCCCCATCCCTCAGCTACAAAATGGGCTAAAGGGTGGCCCGGAGCACCCCCGGACCACCCCCTAGATTCGCCTATGCTTGGCGGTCCTTAATGCATTGTACTGCAGAAAGAGAGGACATGAGCTGGTTTATTACAAGGTAACTGTACAAGGTTGGTATATTTCTCCTGATTATAAAAACGACACTGCCGCGAGAGATGAAGCAGTATTCACACTATACTAAAGTAATTAATAATTTGGCCACTGCAGGCGCACTTCCACTGGCACCTGTGGGCAACATATATTTTCTTTCAGAACTAATACAATTGCTCCCACTGCTGTGAATGGCTACAAACATGCAGAGATAAAAGGTTCTTTGTGCCTATTAACTTTTATCATGTAAATAAGTAAGAGGTAAGACATCCCATTCTGTAACAGCAGGCCCTGGATGATATACATAGCAGTGCCCTTCTGCCACATGGCAGCTAGTGATGTCACAATGGGCCGATGATGTCACAATGGGCCGATGATGTCACAATGGGCTGTGATGGGTAGAACACTGGCAGCTGACTGCTTCCTGAGTCATATCTAATATTGCTGGACTTGTGCCAACACATAATTTTTCACTCTTTACTGAAGATTGAAGTTTGATATAAAATGAAGAAGGCGAAAGCTAATAAAGCTATAGACCACCAAATGACTGTCGCTCTGCGCATCCGTCCACTTAATTTGACGGAGATTAAGAACCGCACCCGATGCATCACACACCAGCTCGGACCACAGACAGTGCTATTGCAGGACCCCGGTGAGGATCCTTACGATGTCCTGCGCTCCACCAGGACAAGAGAAACAACATTCCAATTTAACCAGGTGTTTGACCAGGCAGCTACCCAGGAGACTGTGTATGATTCCACAGTAAAGCCCTTATTGGGTGACATCCTGTCCGGGTACAATGCTGCCATATTTGCCGACGGCCCGACAGGCACTGGAAAGACCTTCACCATGATGGGTAAGGACCGCAACCCTGGAGTAATGTATCGCACCCTGAAGGACCTGTTTAAAGCCATTGAGGAGACTGGGAAAAAAAAGAATTTCTCCGTATCATTATCATACGCGGAGATCTATAATGAAACCGTCCGAGACCTATTAAGACCTTCCTCTGGGTCTTTGGTCCTCAGAGAGGATCCCATTGGCAACACCAAAATAGAAGGGATTTCTACATTCTCCCTTAGCACTCCTGAGGAAGCCATGGCCCTGCTGAAGAAGGGCAACAAGCAGCGCACAGAAGCTCGCACAGCTGATAATAAGACCTCATCCCGCTCACATGCAGTATTGCAGGTCACCATCAAGCAGACAGCCAGTGATGGTGTGAGCACAGGCAAGTTGTACATGGTAGACCTTGCGGGATCAGAACGAGCAAGCCAGACTAAGAACAGCGGCCAGACCATGAAAGAAGGAGGATACATCAACCGATCCCTTCTTGCCCTCAGGATGTGTATCATGGCGCTGCGTGACAGACCAGGCAGCCATATAAACTATCGGGACAGCAAGCTGACCTGGCTGCTAAAGGGAGCACTGAGCGGGAAAAGCCGATTGGTTATGATCACGCACATCAGCCCTACGGATAGTGCTTATGAAGAATCCCGCAGCACAATGACCTACGGAAGCAAGGCCAAGTTTATCAAGACACGAGTGGAGAGAAACCGTGTCTGTGTCCCTCATAAGACTTCCGAGGGCGTCAGAGGGATCACAGTGCTGCCGGAAGTCCCTCATCCTCCAGAGCCTGGCTGTGGGATCGTGCCCAGGTCTGGGAATATTTATCAAGTGACAACAAGAGAAGAGCCGCTGCGTGATTTTCCTCCCTGTGTCCGGAAATTAATCCCCAAACGCAATTTGAGACCAACGCCACAGCATCTTAAGGTGTACACTCCTTTCAAGGTTGGTCGCTACACATTGCACCCATGAACAGCAATTGGGTCGGCAGTAAAGGTGCCCATACACGTTACAATTATTGTATACAGTATTATATACAATACTGTATTCAATAATTGTAACGTGTATGGGCACTTTTACACCTGAGGGAAAACTGGGGAATAGGGCTACTGGCGAAACCCCAACAAAAAAAAAACGACACTCAGCAGCCACCCCATGGGTGTGTTGGAAGAGCTGCCAATTATTTATAAATGATAACCTTTACATCCAACTCATTGATAAGTAAAGGCTTAAACCAGGACAATGCCAGGTACATCAGTCAGTTATACATAATGTGTGCTGTTAGTGGTTTTATTGTATTCTTGTTATGTAATACGATCCCCAAAAAATTCCTAGTGTGCGCAAGCACACGTGGCCAATAAAGTTGATTCTGATGCATAGATCTTGTAATAATTATGCTAGGACACTACCAGTAGATGGGTGATGGCAGTGGCGTAAGTTTATAACAGAGGCCCGGAGGCGAAAGTGTGATGTTGCCCCCCCCCCCCCACACACACACACGAAAAACCCAGTATTTCTTAAGACTATTGGTTAGCCAGCCTAATATGCAGACACACCCACATAGGCACACACACAGCCACACACACACACATAAAGCCACATGTATACACACTGCCACATACATCACATGTATACACATAACAGTAGCTACATATGCACATGCACCCACAATTATACACACACAAACACATGTATACACACAACTACATATGCACATACATCCACATGTACTGTACACACACCTCTGTAAAAACAGTCACATATCAGCCCTTACATGCACACAAAACAACACATGTATATAAACAAAGCCCTATATAGATAAACACACAATACACAAATAGTTCAACACACACTACAACTGCCCCCCTCTCACCTCTAAAAGAGGCATCCATCTAGTTCATTAGCCAGAAGATTGGTGGAGGTGGAGAGCTGGACGGGCTGCAGGGCTGTCAGGAGGAGACAGGGGCTCTGCGTGTGACAGGAAGTCCCGTCTCCTCCTGTGACTGAGCTCCTGGAGCAGCGCTGCTAGTCACTGCAGCGCTGCTCTCGTCATAAAGCATTCTTGCTGGCACGCAGGGGCTGGAGTTTACCAGAGGCAATGGATGTCAGGCCGGGTGTCCCCTTCAGACGTGACGCCCGGCGGCAAATGACTCCATTGCCTCCGGGACTTCCGCCACTGGGTGGTGGGGCTTCATAGCACATTCCTGACATCCTCAATTATTAAATTAGTAATTATTATATTTTACTTATATAGTACTAGTACATTCCATCGCGCTTTACAATTGGGAACAAACAGCGATAGAAAAAGACTGGGTAATATCCGACGTACAAGCTCAGAGGGCCCTGCTCACAGGCTTACACTCCGTTATGCACATGGTTGCCACATATTGCAAATTGGTTGAGCCACATTGCAAAGGCTTTTGGTGGGCTCTATGATACAGTCACACAGCAATATTGGGGTCAGGAGGATGTGTAAGCGAAAAAAGAGATTATATGAAAAGTTGTGGGTAGAAGTCCCGTGTAAAGGGACACGGCGTGTCCCATTTACACCGCCGCCGATCTGGGTCTGACCCGCCGCTGACCCGGATTTTTTGGCGGTGTAAAAGGGGTATTAGCTGCCTCCTCCTATATCATCTATAGCAAATGACAAGAACAGACATGATACAAGATAGAAATTATAATACAGCAAATTGGAAAAATGGTGAAATAAACTACCGAAAAAAAACAATTGTTCTGATCACGTTGTTAAATAAAATGGATTGACCTAGGCCCTTATTCAGAACTGATCGAAAGTACAAATTTGTTCTCAAAATGGGCAAAACCATGTGCACTGCAAGTGGGGCAGATGTAACAAGCGCAGAGAGAGTTGCATTTGGGTGGGGTGTTTTGAAACTGAAATCTAAATTGCGGTGTAAAAATAATACAGCCAGTATTTACCCTGCACAGAAACAAAATAACTCACCCAAATCTAACTCTCTCTGCACATGTTAAATCTGCCCCACCTGGAGGGCACATGGTTTTGCCCATTTTGAGAACAAATTTGTACTGCGATTAGATCAGAATAAGGGCCCTTATTTGTGTGAATGGCCATTGTCTGTGTTTGGGAGCAAATGGTTACTCTCATGTGCACTTAGAGCATGTTGTGATGTAATCAGTGAGAAACACTCTGCGTCCTCCTAGCAGCACAATGTCCGTTCTCAAACTATAGCCTGTCACCTCTGCCCTGGTGATGAGAATTTGGATTGACATATCCTCATCTGTCCCAGTCCCCATCATGGCTTTTGTAAGGATCCTTGGCATAATATCCTTGGAGGCATGGGCGAATCTAGAATTATGGTAAAATTTGGTCCCCGATCCAGACATAAAAGAAGGGGGACCTTTGCGCGGCATAGCCGCGCAGCAAAAAGGGGGCGTGGCCTCATGGAAAGGAGGCGTGGCATCACAAAAAGGGGTGTGGTATTACACTTTAGACCATACACAGTAATGCCCATTACACATTTTAGCAAACTCCGTAATACGCATTACACATAAAGCCACACGCCGTAATGCCAATTAAACATAAGGCCACACACCATAATGCCCATTACACATTGTGCCACACATCATGATGCCCATTACATACTATATAACAAACCGTAATGCCCATTACACATTTGCCACATAAGTGCTGCTTACCTACGTGCTCATTACTAGGGGGTTCTTGCTTGATGGCACCATAGTACCCATTACACATGATGCCGCACACCATAGTACCCATTACACATGATGCCGCACTCCATAGTACCCATTACACATGATGCCGTGCACCATAGTACCCATTACACATGATGCTACACACATAATGTCCCTTACACATGATGCTGCACACATAATGCCCCTTACACATGATGCAGCACACATAATGCCCCTTACACATGATGCTGCACACCATAATGCCCCTTACACATTAAGCCACACATTATGCGTAATGCCCCCACATATCGCCACTTGTAGCGTCCCTTAAGCAATGCCCCCAAAAGTGTAAATTTTTATATGAGCCTTCGCTGCTGCTGCAGGGAGAGATGGGGAGCGGTGCAGCTGCTTCTATGGGGAGAGGAGCAGAGCGCAGCGCAGAGCATGCTCCCACTCCCCTCCTGGTGTCCCCTCTAGCCGAGTGGACATTTGAAATATTGTGTGCGCTGTTGTTGTGCGTCACGTTGAGGGAGCACACCGGGGGCCAGCACCACATGATTAAAGGGGTGGCGGGCTGAGGTGAAAGTGGGGAGAAGAATTGGAGCGGAAGCTGCAGGGGTGACTGTCATTGACAGCTGGACAGAGCAGGGGGCTGCCCGGCTGTATTCAGAGCACTGCAGGTCACAGCTATTTGAAATAATACCCCTTTCACAACAGAAAATGCAGGGATTTACCCGGGAATATGGTCCCAGGATCATGCAGGGACATTCCCAGGCTGACCCCTTATACACCAGCCTAGTCCCTGCATTTTCTGGTGTGAGGGGGAGAGACAACCACTCCCCCTTTAACCAACCAGCTATATCTTCGGAAACAACTGACCCATATACATGAGACCATTATCATATTGAAGAACTTTTGAGTTGGTTTCGAAGGATTTTGGTCCCGTGAAACTGGGCTATTTGGTTCCAGAGAAATCTGCCCTCAAAGAACATAAACAGTCATGAAATGACATTTAAGAAATTTAAAAAAAAAAAAAAACGGTTTAACCTCAATATCCCTGGAACCAATTAACCCATATGGATCCAGCCTGGTATCAGATTGAAGGCCCAGCGATTTGGGTTCGACCCCAAGCTTCAGTGATGCCAAAGGGGGAACTGGCAGCCGTTGAACTGGGTGGGGGCCGGAATTAGCGGGTCCCATGTTATCCTATAGGGAAAACTTTCCAGCTTTGCCCGGCAGTATCTCCGGTTCCCAGGGGGCTAGAGACACGGGAAAGCCCCATCCCTCAGCTACAAAATGGGCTAAAGGGTGGCCCGGAGCACCCCCGGACCACCCCCTAGATTCGCCTATGCTTGGCGGTCCTTAATGCATTGTACTGCAGAAAGAGAGGACATGAGCTGGTTTATTACAAGGTAACTGTACAAGGTTGGTATATTTCTCCTGATTATAAAAACGACACTGCCGCGAGAGATGAAGCAGTATTCACACTATACTAAAGTAATTAATAATTTGGCCACTGCAGGCGCACTTCCACTGGCACCTGTGGGCAACATATATTTTCTTTCAGAACTAATACAATTGCTCCCACTGCTGTGAATGGCTACAAACATGCAGAGATAAAAGGTTCTTTGTGCCTATTAACTTTTATCATGTAAATAAGTAAGAGGTAAGACATCCCATTCTGTAACAGCAGGCCCTGGATGATATACATAGCAGTGCCCTTCTGCCACATGGCAGCTAGTGATGTCACAATGGGCCGATGATGTCACAATGGGCCGATGATGTCACAATGGGCTGTGATGGGTAGAACACTGGCAGCTGACTGCTTCCTGAGTCATATCTAATATTGCTGGACTTGTGCCAACACATAATTTTTCACTCTTTACTGAAGATTGAAGTTTGATATAAAATGAAGAAGGCGAAAGCTAATAAAGCTATAGACCACCAAATGACTGTCGCTCTGCGCATCCGTCCACTTAATTTGACGGAGATTAAGAACCGCACCCGATGCATCACACACCAGCTCGGACCACAGACAGTGCTATTGCAGGACCCCGGTGAGGATCCTTACGATGTCCTGCGCTCCACCAGGACAAGAGAAACAACATTCCAATTTAACCAGGTGTTTGACCAGGCAGCTACCCAGGAGACTGTGTATGATTCCACAGTAAAGCCCTTATTGGGTGACATCCTGTCCGGGTACAATGCTGCCATATTTGCCGACGGCCCGACAGGCACTGGAAAGACCTTCACCATGATGGGTAAGGACCGCAACCCTGGAGTAATGTATCGCACCCTGAAGGACCTGTTTAAAGCCATTGAGGAGACTGGGAAAAAAAAGAATTTCTCCGTATCATTATCATACGCGGAGATCTATAATGAAACCGTCCGAGACCTATTAAGACCTTCCTCTGGGTCTTTGGTCCTCAGAGAGGATCCCATTGGCAACACCAAAATAGAAGGGATTTCTACATTCTCCCTTAGCACTCCTGAGGAAGCCATGGCCCTGCTGAAGAAGGGCAACAAGCAGCGCACAGAAGCTCGCACAGCTGATAATAAGACCTCATCCCGCTCACATGCAGTATTGCAGGTCACCATCAAGCAGGCAGCCAGTGATGGTGTGAGCACAGGCAAGTTGTACATGGTAGACCTTGCGGGATCAGAACGAGCAAGCCAGACTAAGAACAGCGGCCAGACCATGAAAGAAGGAGGATACATCAACCGATCCCTTCTTGCCCTCAGGATGTGTATCATGGCGCTGCGTGACAGACCAGGCAGCCATATAAACTATCGGGACAGCAAGCTGACCTGGCTGCTAAAGGGAGCACTGAGCGGGAAAAGCCGATTGGTTATGATCACGCACATCAGCCCTACGGATAGTGCTTATGAAGAATCCCGCAGCACAATGACCTACGGAAGCAAGGCCAAGTTTATCAAGACACGAGTGGAGAGAAACCGTGTCTGTGTCCCTCATAAGACTTCCGAGGGCGTCAGAGGGATCACAGTGCTGCCGGAAGTCCCTCATCCTCCAGAGCCTGGCTGTGGGATCGTGCCCAGGTCTGGGAATATTTATCAAGTGACAACAAGAGAAGAGCCGCTGCGTGATTTTCCTCCCTGTGTCCGGAAATTAATCCCCAAACGCAATTTGAGACCAACGCCACAGCATCTTAAGGTGTACACTCCTTTCAAGGTTGGTCGCTACACATTGCACCCATGAACAGCAATTGGGTCGGCAGTAAAGGTGCCCATACACGTTACAATTATTGTATACAGTATTATATACAATACTGTATTCAATAATTGTAACGTGTATGGGCACTTTTACACCTGAGGGAAAACTGGGGAATAGGGCTACTGGCGAAACCCCAACAAAAAAAAAACGACACTCAGCAGCCACCCCATGGGTGTGTTGGAAGAGCTGCCAATTATTTATAAATGATAACCTTTACATCCAACTCATTGATAAGTAAAGGCTTAAACCAGGACAATGCCAGGTACATCAGTCAGTTATACATAATGTGTGCTGTTAGTGGTTTTATTGTATTCTTGTTATGTAATACGATCCCCAAAAAATTCCTAGTGTGCGCAAGCACACGTGGCCAATAAAGTTGATTCTGATGCATAGATCTTGTAATAATTATGCTAGGACACTACCAGTAGATGGGTGATGGCAGTGGCGTAAGTTTATAACAGAGGCCCGGAGGCGAAAGTGTGATGTTGCCCCCCCCACACACACACACACGAAAAACCCAGTATTTCTTAAGACTATTGGTTAGCCAGCCTAATATGCAGACACACCCACATAGGCACACACACAGCCACACACACACATAAAGCCACATGTATACACACTGCCACATACATCACATGTATACACATAACAGTAGCTACATATGCACATGCACCCACAATTATACACACACAAACACATGTATACACACAACTACATATGCACATACATCCACATGTACTGTACACACACCTCTGTAAAAACAGTCACATATCAGCCCTTACATGCACACAAAACAACACATGTATATAAACAAAGCCCTATATAGATAAACACACAATACACAAATAGTTCAACACACACTACAACTGCCCCCCTCTCACCTCTAAAAGAGGCATCCATCTAGTTCATTAGCCAGAAGATTGGTGGAGGTGGAGAGCTGGACGGGCTGCAGGGCTGTCAGGAGGAGACAGGGGCTCTGCGTGTGACAGGAAGTCCCGTCTCCTCCTGTGACTGAGCTCCTGGAGCAGCGCTGCTAGTCACTGCAGCGCTGCTCTCGTCATAAAGCATTCTTGCTGGCACGCAGGGGCTGGAGTTTACCAGAGGCAATGGATGTCAGGCCGGGTGTCCCCTTCAGACGTGACGCCCGGCGGCAAATGACTCCATTGCCTCCGGGACTTCCGCCACTGGGTGGTGGGGCTTCATAGCACATTCCTGACATCCTCAATTATTAAATTAGTAATTATTATATTTTACTTATATAGTACTAGTACATTCCATCGCGCTTTACAATTGGGAACAAACAGCGATAGAAAAAGACTGGGTAATATCCGACGTACAAGCTCAGAGGGCCCTGCTCACAGGCTTACACTCCGTTATGCACATGGTTGCCACATATTGCAAATTGGTTGAGCCACATTGCAAAGGCTTTTGGTGGGCTCTATGATACAGTCACACAGCAATATTGGGGTCAGGAGGATGTGTAAGCGAAAAAAGAGATTATATGAAAAGTTGTGGGTAGAAGTCCCGTGTAAAGGGACACGGCGTGTCCCATTTACACCGCCGCCGATCTGGGTCTGACCCGCCGCTGACCCGGATTTTTTGGCGGTGTAAAAGGGGTATTAGCTGCCTCCTCCTATATCATCTATAGCAAATGACAAGAACAGACATGATACAAGATAGAAATTATAATACAGCAAATTGGAAAAATGGTGAAATAAACTACCGAAAAAAAACAATTGTTCTGATCACGTTGTTAAATAAAATGGATTGACCTAGGCCCTTATTCAGAACTGATCGAAAGTACAAATTTGTTCTCAAAATGGGCAAAACCATGTGCACTGCAAGTGGGGCAGATGTAACAAGCGCAGAGAGAGTTGCATTTGGGTGGGGTGTTTTGAAACTGAAATCTAAATTGCGGTGTAAAAATAATACAGCCAGTATTTACCCTGCACAGAAACAAAATAACTCACCCAAATCTAACTCTCTCTGCACATGTTAAATCTGCCCCACCTGGAGGGCACATGGTTTTGCCCATTTTGAGAACAAATTTGTACTGCGATTAGATCAGAATAAGGGCCCTTATTTGTGTGAATGGCCATTGTCTGTGTTTGGGAGCAAATGGTTACTCTCATGTGCACTTAGAGCATGTTGTGATGTAATCAGTGAGAAACACTCTGCGTCCTCCTAGCAGCACAATGTCCGTTCTCAAACTATAGCCTGTCACCTCTGCCCTGGTGATGAGAATTTGGATTGACATATCCTCATCTGTCCCAGTCCCCATCATGGCTTTTGTAAGGATCCTTGGCATAATATCCTTGGAGGCATGGGCGAATCTAGAATTATGGTAAAATTTGGTCCCCGATCCAGACATAAAAGAAGGGGGACCTTTGCGCGGCATAGCCGCGCAGCAAAAAGGGGGCGTGGCCTCATGGAAAGGAGGCGTGGCATCACAAAAAGGGGTGTGGTATTACACTTTAGACCATACACAGTAATGCCCATTACACATTTTAGCAAACTCCGTAATACGCATTACACATAAAGCCACACGCCGTAATGCCAATTAAACATAAGGCCACACACCATAATGCCCATTACACATTGTGCCACACATCATGATGCCCATTACATACTATATAACAAACCGTAATGCCCATTACACATTTGCCACATAAGTGCTGCTTACCTACGTGCTCATTACTAGGGGGTTCTTGCTTGATGGCACCATAGTACCCATTACACATGATGCCGCACACCATAGTACCCATTACACATGATGCCGCACTCCATAGTACCCATTACACATGATGCCGTGCACCATAGTACCCATTACACATGATGCTACACACATAATGTCCCTTACACATGATGCTGCACACATAATGCCCCTTACACATGATGCAGCACACATAATGCCCCTTACACATGATGCTGCACACCATAATGCCCCTTACACATTAAGCCACACATTATGCGTAATGCCCCCACATATCGCCACTTGTAGCGTCCCTTAAGCAATGCCCCCAAAAGTGTAAATTTTTATATGAGCCTTCGCTGCTGCTGCAGGGAGAGATGGGGAGCGGTGCAGCTGCTTCTATGGGGAGAGGAGCAGAGCGCAGCGCAGAGCATGCTCCCACTCCCCTCCTGGTGTCCCCTCTAGCCGAGTGGACATTTGAAATATTGTGTGCGCTGTTGTTGTGCGTCACGTTGAGGGAGCACACCGGGGGCCAGCACCACATGATTAAAGGGGTGGCGGGCTGAGGTGAAAGTGGGGAGAAGAATTGGAGCGGAAGCTGCAGGGGTGACTGTCATTGACAGCTGGACAGAGCAGGGGGCTGCCCGGCTGTATTCAGAGCACTGCAGGTCACAGCTATTTGAAATAATACCCCTTTCACAACAGAAAATGCAGGGATTTACCCGGGAATATGGTCCCAGGATCATGCAGGGACATTCCCAGGCTGACCCCTTATACACCAGCCTAGTCCCTGCATTTTCTGGTGTGAGGGGGAGAGACAACCACTCCCCCTTTAACCAACCAGCTATATCTTCGGAAACAACTGACCCATATACATGAGACCATTATCATATTGAAGAACTTTTGAGTTGGTTTCGAAGGATTTTGGTCCCGTGAAACTGGGCTATTTGGTTCCAGAGAAATCTGCCCTCAAAGAACATAAACAGTCATGAAATGACATTTAAGAAATTTAAAAAAAAAAAAAAACGGTTTAACCTCAATATCCCTGGAACCAATTAACCCATATGGATCCAGCCTGGTATCAGATTGAAGGCCCAGCGATTTGGGTTCGACCCCAAGCTTCAGTGATGCCAAAGGGGGAACTGGCAGCCGTTGAACTGGGTGGGGGCCGGAATTAGCGGGTCCCATGTTATCCTATAGGGAAAACTTTCCAGCTTTGCCCGGCAGTATCTCCGGTTCCCAGGGGGCTAGAGACACGGGAAAGCCCCATCCCTCAGCTACAAAATGGGCTAAAGGGTGGCCCGGAGCACCCCCGGACCACCCCCTAGATTCGCCTATGCTTGGCGGTCCTTAATGCATTGTACTGCAGAAAGAGAGGACATGAGCTGGTTTATTACAAGGTAACTGTACAAGGTTGGTATATTTCTCCTGATTATAAAAACGACACTGCCGCGAGAGATGAAGCAGTATTCACACTATACTAAAGTAATTAATAATTTGGCCACTGCAGGCGCACTTCCACTGGCACCTGTGGGCAACATATATTTTCTTTCAGAACTAATACAATTGCTCCCACTGCTGTGAATGGCTACAAACATGCAGAGATAAAAGGTTCTTTGTGCCTATTAACTTTTATCATGTAAATAAGTAAGAGGTAAGACATCCCATTCTGTAACAGCAGGCCCTGGATGATATACATAGCAGTGCCCTTCTGCCACATGGCAGCTAGTGATGTCACAATGGGCCGATGATGTCACAATGGGCCGATGATGTCACAATGGGCTGTGATGGGTAGAACACTGGCAGCTGACTGCTTCCTGAGTCATATCTAATATTGCTGGACTTGTGCCAACACATAATTTTTCACTCTTTACTGAAGATTGAAGTTTGATATAAAATGAAGAAGGCGAAAGCTAATAAAGCTATAGACCACCAAATGACTGTCGCTCTGCGCATCCGTCCACTTAATTTGACGGAGATTAAGAACCGCACCCGATGCATCACACACCAGCTCGGACCACAGACAGTGCTATTGCAGGACCCCGGTGAGGATCCTTACGATGTCCTGCGCTCCACCAGGACAAGAGAAACAACATTCCAATTTAACCAGGTGTTTGACCAGGCAGCTACCCAGGAGACTGTGTATGATTCCACAGTAAAGCCCTTATTGGGTGACATCCTGTCCGGGTACAATGCTGCCATATTTGCCGACGGCCCGACAGGCACTGGAAAGACCTTCACCATGATGGGTAAGGACCGCAACCCTGGAGTAATGTATCGCACCCTGAAGGACCTGTTTAAAGCCATTGAGGAGACTGGGAAAAAAAAGAATTTCTCCGTATCATTATCATACGCGGAGATCTATAATGAAACCGTCCGAGACCTATTAAGACCTTCCTCTGGGTCTTTGGTCCTCAGAGAGGATCCCATTGGCAACACCAAAATAGAAGGGATTTCTACATTCTCCCTTAGCACTCCTGAGGAAGCCATGGCCCTGCTGAAGAAGGGCAACAAGCAGCGCACAGAAGCTCGCACAGCTGATAATAAGACCTCATCCCGCTCACATGCAGTATTGCAGGTCACCATCAAGCAGGCAGCCAGTGATGGTGTGAGCACAGGCAAGTTGTACATGGTAGACCTTGCGGGATCAGAACGAGCAAGCCAGACTAAGAACAGCGGCCAGACCATGAAAGAAGGAGGATACATCAACCGATCCCTTCTTGCCCTCAGGATGTGTATCATGGCGCTGCGTGACAGACCAGGCAGCCATATAAACTATCGGGACAGCAAGCTGACCTGGCTGCTAAAGGGAGCACTGAGCGGGAAAAGCCGATTGGTTATGATCACGCACATCAGCCCTACGGATAGTGCTTATGAAGAATCCCGCAGCACAATGACCTACGGAAGCAAGGCCAAGTTTATCAAGACACGAGTGGAGAGAAACCGTGTCTGTGTCCCTCATAAGACTTCCGAGGGCGTCAGAGGGATCACAGTGCTGCCGGAAGTCCCTCATCCTCCAGAGCCTGGCTGTGGGATCGTGCCCAGGTCTGGGAATATTTATCAAGTGACAACAAGAGAAGAGCCGCTGCGTGATTTTCCTCCCTGTGTCCGGAAATTAATCCCCAAACGCAATTTGAGACCAACGCCACAGCATCTTAAGGTGTACACTCCTTTCAAGGTTGGTCGCTACACATTGCACCCATGAACAGCAATTGGGTCGGCAGTAAAGGTGCCCATACACGTTACAATTATTGTATACAGTATTATATACAATACTGTATTCAATAATTGTAACGTGTATGGGCACTTTTACACCTGAGGGAAAACTGGGGAATAGGGCTACTGGCGAAACCCCAACAAAAAAAAAACGACACTCAGCAGCCACCCCATGGGTGTGTTGGAAGAGCTGCCAATTATTTATAAATGATAACCTTTACATCCAACTCATTGATAAGTAAAGGCTTAAACCAGGACAATGCCAGGTACATCAGTCAGTTATACATAATGTGTGCTGTTAGTGGTTTTATTGTATTCTTGTTATGTAATACGATCCCCAAAAAATTCCTAGTGTGCGCAAGCACACGTGGCCAATAAAGTTGATTCTGATGCATAGATCTTGTAATAATTATGCTAGGACACTACCAGTAGATGGGTGATGGCAGTGGCGTAAGTTTATAACAGAGGCCCGGAGGCGAAAGTGTGATGTTGCCCCCCCCACACACACACACACGAAAAACCCAGTATTTCTTAAGACTATTGGTTAGCCAGCCTAATATGCAGACACACCCACATAGGCACACACACAGCCACACACACACATAAAGCCACATGTATACACACTGCCACATACATCACATGTATACACATAACAGTAGCTACATATGCACATGCACCCACAATTATACACACACAAACACATGTATACACACAACTACATATGCACATACATCCACATGTACTGTACACACACCTCTGTAAAAACAGTCACATATCAGCCCTTACATGCACACAAAACAACACATGTATATAAACAAAGCCCTATATAGATAAACACACAATACACAAATAGTTCAACACACACTACAACTGCCCCCCTCTCACCTCTAAAAGAGGCATCCATCTAGTTCATTAGCCAGAAGATTGGTGGAGGTGGAGAGCTGGACGGGCTGCAGGGCTGTCAGGAGGAGACAGGGGCTCTGCGTGTGACAGGAAGTCCCGTCTCCTCCTGTGACTGAGCTCCTGGAGCAGCGCTGCTAGTCACTGCAGCGCTGCTCTCGTCATAAAGCATTCTTGCTGGCACGCAGGGGCTGGAGTTTACCAGAGGCAATGGATGTCAGGCCGGGTGTCCCCTTCAGACGTGACGCCCGGCGGCAAATGACTCCATTGCCTCCGGGACTTCCGCCACTGGGTGGTGGGGCTTCATAGCACATTCCTGACATCCTCAATTATTAAATTAGTAATTATTATATTTTACTTATATAGTACTAGTACATTCCATCGCGCTTTACAATTGGGAACAAACAGCGATAGAAAAAGACTGGGTAATATCCGACGTACAAGCTCAGAGGGCCCTGCTCACAGGCTTACACTCCGTTATGCACATGGTTGCCACATATTGCAAATTGGTTGAGCCACATTGCAAAGGCTTTTGGTGGGCTCTATGATACAGTCACACAGCAATATTGGGGTCAGGAGGATGTGTAAGCGAAAAAAGAGATTATATGAAAAGTTGTGGGTAGAAGTCCCGTGTAAAGGGACACGGCATGTCCCATTTACACCGCCGCCGATCTGGGTCTGACCCGCCGCTGACCCGGATTTTTTGGCGGTGTAAAAGGGGTATTAGCTGCCTCCTCCTATATCATCTATAGCAAATGACAAGAACAGACATGATACAAGATAGAAATTATAATACAGCAAATTGGAAAAATGGTGAAATAAACTACCGAAAAAAAACAATTGTTCTGATCACGTTGTTAAATAAAATGGATTGACCTAGGCCCTTATTCAGAACTGATCGAAAGTACAAATTTGTTCTCAAAATGGGCAAAACCATGTGCACTGCAAGTGGGGCAGATGTAACAAGCGCAGAGAGAGTTGCATTTGGGTGGGGTGTTTTGAAACTGAAATCTAAATTGCGGTGTAAAAATAATACAGCCAGTATTTACCCTGCACAGAAACAAAATAACTCACCCAAATCTAACTCTCTCTGCACATGTTAAATCTGCCCCACCTGGAGGGCACATGGTTTTGCCCATTTTGAGAACAAATTTGTACTGCGATTAGATCAGAATAAGGGCCCTTATTTGTGTGAATGGCCATTGTCTGTGTTTGGGAGCAAATGGTTACTCTCATGTGCACTTAGAGCATGTTGTGATGTAATCAGTGAGAAACACTCTGCGTCCTCCTAGCAGCACAATGTCCGTTCTCAAACTATAGCCTGTCACCTCTGCCCTGGTGATGAGAATTTGGATTGACATATCCTCATCTGTCCCAGTCCCCATCATGGCTTTTGTAAGGATCCTTGGCATAATATCCTTGGAGGCATGGGCGAATCTAGAATTATGGTAAAATTTGGTCCCCGATCCAGACATAAAAGAAGGGGGACCTTTGCGCGGCATAGCCGCGCAGCAAAAAGGGGGCGTGGCCTCATGGAAAGGAGGCGTGGCATCACAAAAAGGGGTGTGGTATTACACTTTAGACCATACACAGTAATGCCCATTACACATTTTAGCAAACTCCGTAATACGCATTACACATAAAGCCACACGCCGTAATGCCAATTAAACATAAGGCCACACACCATAATGCCCATTACACATTGTGCCACACATCATGATGCCCATTACATACTATATAACAAACCGTAATGCCCATTACACATTTGCCACATAAGTGCTGCTTACCTACGTGCTCATTACTAGGGGGTTCTTGCTTGATGGCACCATAGTACCCATTACACATGATGCCGCACACCATAGTACCCATTACACATGATGCCGCACTCCATAGTACCCATTACACATGATGCCGTGCACCATAGTACCCATTACACATGATGCTACACACATAATGTCCCTTACACATGATGCTGCACACATAATGCCCCTTACACATGATGCAGCACACATAATGCCCCTTACACATGATGCTGCACACCATAATGCCCCTTACACATTAAGCCACACATTATGCGTAATGCCCCCACATATCGCCACTTGTAGCGTCCCTTAAGCAATGCCCCCAAAAGTGTAAATTTTTATATGAGCCTTCGCTGCTGCTGCAGGGAGAGATGGGGAGCGGTGCAGCTGCTTCTATGGGGAGAGGAGCAGAGCGCAGCGCAGAGCATGCTCCCACTCCCCTCCTGGTGTCCCCTCTAGCCGAGTGGACATTTGAAATATTGTGTGCGCTGTTGTTGTGCGTCACGTTGAGGGAGCACACCGGGGGCCAGCACCACATGATTAAAGGGGTGGCGGGCTGAGGTGAAAGTGGGGAGAAGAATTGGAGCGGAAGCTGCAGGGGTGACTGTCATTGACAGCTGGACAGAGCAGGGGGCTGCCCGGCTGTATTCAGAGCACTGCAGGTCACAGCTATTTGAAATAATACCCCTTTCACAACAGAAAATGCAGGGATTTACCCGGGAATATGGTCCCAGGATCATGCAGGGACATTCCCAGGCTGACCCCTTATACACCAGCCTAGTCCCTGCATTTTCTGGTGTGAGGGGGAGAGACAACCACTCCCCCTTTAACCAACCAGCTATATCTTCGGAAACAACTGACCCATATACATGAGACCATTATCATATTGAAGAACTTTTGAGTTGGTTTCGAAGGATTTTGGTCCCGTGAAACTGGGCTATTTGGTTCCAGAGAAATCTGCCCTCAAAGAACATAAACAGTCATGAAATGACATTTAAGAAATTTAAAAAAAAAAAAAAACGGTTTAACCTCAATATCCCTGGAACCAATTAACCCATATGGATCCAGCCTGGTATCAGATTGAAGGCCCAGCGATTTGGGTTCGACCCCAAGCTTCAGTGATGCCAAAGGGGGAACTGGCAGCCGTTGAACTGGGTGGGGGCCGGAATTAGCGGGTCCCATGTTATCCTATAGGGAAAACTTTCCAGCTTTGCCCGGCAGTATCTCCGGTTCCCAGGGGGCTAGAGACACGGGAAAGCCCCATCCCTCAGCTACAAAATGGGCTAAAGGGTGGCCCGGAGCACCCCCGGACCACCCCCTAGATTCGCCTATGCTTGGCGGTCCTTAATGCATTGTACTGCAGAAAGAGAGGACATGAGCTGGTTTATTACAAGGTAACTGTACAAGGTTGGTATATTTCTCCTGATTATAAAAACGACACTGCCGCGAGAGATGAAGCAGTATTCACACTATACTAAAGTAATTAATAATTTGGCCACTGCAGGCGCACTTCCACTGGCACCTGTGGGCAACATATATTTTCTTTCAGAACTAATACAATTGCTCCCACTGCTGTGAATGGCTACAAACATGCAGAGATAAAAGGTTCTTTGTGCCTATTAACTTTTATCATGTAAATAAGTAAGAGGTAAGACATCCCATTCTGTAACAGCAGGCCCTGGATGATATACATAGCAGTGCCCTTCTGCCACATGGCAGCTAGTGATGTCACAATGGGCCGATGATGTCACAATGGGCCGATGATGTCACAATGGGCTGTGATGGGTAGAACACTGGCAGCTGACTGCTTCCTGAGTCATATCTAATATTGCTGGACTTGTGCCAACACATAATTTTTCACTCTTTACTGAAGATTGAAGTTTGATATAAAATGAAGAAGGCGAAAGCTAATAAAGCTATAGACCACCAAATGACTGTCGCTCTGCGCATCCGTCCACTTAATTTGACGGAGATTAAGAACCGCACCCGATGCATCACACACCAGCTCGGACCACAGACAGTGCTATTGCAGGACCCCGGTGAGGATCCTTACGATGTCCTGCGCTCCACCAGGACAAGAGAAACAACATTCCAATTTAACCAGGTGTTTGACCAGGCAGCTACCCAGGAGACTGTGTATGATTCCACAGTAAAGCCCTTATTGGGTGACATCCTGTCCGGGTACAATGCTGCCATATTTGCCGACGGCCCGACAGGCACTGGAAAGACCTTCACCATGATGGGTAAGGACCGCAACCCTGGAGTAATGTATCGCACCCTGAAGGACCTGTTTAAAGCCATTGAGGAGACTGGGAAAAAAAAGAATTTCTCCGTATCATTATCATATGCGGAGATCTATAATGAAACCGTCCGAGACCTATTAAGACCTTCCTCTGGGTCTTTGGTCCTCAGAGAGGATCCCATTGGCAACACCAAAATAGAAGGGATTTCTACATTCTCCCTTAGCACTCCTGAGGAAGCCATGGCCCTGCTGAAGAAGGGCAACAAGCAGCGCACAGAAGCTCGCACAGCTGATAATAAGACCTCATCCCGCTCACATGCAGTATTGCAGGTCACCATCAAGCAGACAGCCAGTGATGGTGTGAGCACAGGCAAGTTGTACATGGTAGACCTTGCGGGATCAGAACGAGCAAGCCAGACTAAGAACAGCGGCCAGACCATGAAAGAAGGAGGATACATCAACCGATCCCTTCTTGCCCTCAGGATGTGTATCATGGCGCTGCGTGACAGACCAGGCAGCCATATAAACTATCGGGACAGCAAGCTGACCTGGCTGCTAAAGGGAGCACTGAGCAGGAAAAGCCGATTGGTTATGATCACGCACATCAGCCCTACGGATAGTGCTTATGAAGAATCCCGCAGCACAATGACCTACGGAAGCAAGGCCAAGTTTATCAAGACACGAGTGGAGAGAAACCGTGTCTGTGTCCCTCATAAGACTTCCGAGGGCGTCAGAGGGATCACAGTGCTGCCGGAAGTCCCTCATCCTCCAGAGCCTGGCTGTGGGATCGTGCCCAGGTCTGGGAATATTTATCAAGTGACAACAAGAGAAGAGCCGCTGCGTGATTTTCCTCCCTGTGTCCGGAAATTAATCCCCAAACGCAATTTGAGACCAACGCCACAGCATCTTAAGGTGTACACTCCTTTCAAGGTTGGTCGCTACACATTGCACCCATGAACAGCAATTGGGTCGGCAGTAAAGGTGCCCATACACGTTACAATTATTGTATACAGTATTATATACAATACTGTATTCAATAATTGTAACGTGTATGGGCACTTTTACACCTGAGGGAAAACTGGGGAATAGGGCTACTGGCGAAACCCCAACAAAAAAAAAACGACACTCAGCAGCCACCCCATGGGTGTGTTGGAAGAGCTGCCAATTATTTATAAATGATAACCTTTACATCCAACTCATTGATAAGTAAAGGCTTAAACCAGGACAATGCCAGGTACATCAGTCAGTTATACATAATGTGTGCTGTTAGTGGTTTTATTGTATTCTTGTTATGTAATACGATCCCCAAAAAATTCCTAGTGTGCGCAAGCACACGTGGCCAATAAAGTTGATTCTGATGCATAGATCTTGTAATAATTATGCTAGGACACTACCAGTAGACGGGTGATGGCAGTGGCGTAAGTTTATAACAGAGGCCCGGAGGCGAAAGTGTGATGTTGCCCCCCCCACACACACACACACGAAAAACCCAGTATTTCTTAAGACTATTGGTTAGCCAGCCTAATATGCAGACACACCCACATAGGCACACACACAGCCACACACACACATAAAGCCACATGTATACACACTGCCACATACATCACATGTATACACATAACAGTAGCTACATATGCACATGCACCCACAATTATACACACACAAACACATGTATACACACAACTACATATGCACATACATCCACATGTACTGTACACACACCTCTGTAAAAACAGTCACATATCAGCCCTTACATGCACACAAAACAACACATGTATATAAACAAAGCCCTATATAGATAAACACACAATACACAAATAGTTCAACACACACTACAACTGCCCCCCTCTCACCTCTAAAAGAGGCATCCATCTAGTTCATTAGCCAGAAGATTGGTGGAGGTGGAGAGCTGGACGGGCTGCAGGGCTGTCAGGAGGAGACAGGGGCTCTGCGTGTGACAGGAAGTCCCGTCTCCTCCTGTGACTGAGCTCCTGGAGCAGCGCTGCTAGTCACTGCAGCGCTGCTCTCGTCATATAGCATTCTTGCTGGCACGCAGGGGCTGGAGTTTACCAGAGGCAATGGATGTCAGGCCGGGTGTCCCCTTCAGACGTGATGCCCGGCGGCAAATGACTCCATTGCCTCCGGGACTTCCGCCACTGGGTGGTGGGGCTTCATAGCACATTCCTGACATCCTCAATTATTAAATTAGTAATTATTATATTTTACTTATATAGTACTAGTACATTCCATCGCGCTTTACAATTGGGAACAAACAGCGATAGAAAAAGACTGGGTAATATCCGACGTACAAGCTCAGAGGGCCCTGCTCACAGGCTTACACTCCGTTATGCACATGGTTGCCACATATTGCAAATTGGTTGAGCCACATTGCAAAGGCTTTTGGTGGGCTCTATGATACAGTCACACAGCAATATTGGGGTCAGGAGGATGTGTAAGCGAAAAAAGAGATGATATGAAAAGTTGTGGGTAGAAGTCCCGTGTAAAGGGACACGGCGTGTCCCATTTACACCGCCGCCGATCTGGGTCTGACCCGCCGCTGACCCGGATTTTTTGGCGGTGTAAAAGGGGTATTAGCTGCCTCCTCCTATATCATCTATAGCAAATGACAAGAACAGACATGATACAAGATAGAAATTATAATACAGCAAATTGGAAAAATGGTGAAATAAACTACCGAAAAAAAACAATTGTTCTGATCACGTTGTTAAATAAAATGGATTGACCTAGGCCCTTATTCAGAACTGATCGAAAGTACAAATTTGTTCTCAAAATGGGCAAAACCATGTGCACTGCAAGTGGGGCAGATGTAACAAGCGCAGAGAGAGTTGCATTTGGGTGGGGTGTTTTGAAACTGAAATCTAAATTGCGGTGTAAAAATAATACAGCCAGTATTTACCCTGCACAGAAACAAAATAACTCACCCAAATCTAACTCTCTCTGCACATGTTAAATCTGCCCCACCTGGAGGGCACATGGTTTTGCCCATTTTGAGAACAAATTTGTACTGCGATTAGATCAGAATAAGGGCCCTTATTTGTGTGAATGGCCATTGTCTGTGTTTGGGAGCAAATGGTTACTCTCATGTGCACTTAGAGCATGTTGTGATGTAATCAGTGAGAAACACTCTGCGTCCTCCTAGCAGCACAATGTCCGTTCTCAAACTATAGCCTGTCACCTCTGCCCTGGTGATGAGAATTTGGATTGACATATCCTCATCTGTCCCAGTCCCCATCATGGCTTTTGTAAGGATCCTTGGCATAATATCCTTGGAGGCATGGGCGAATCTAGAATTATGGTAAAATTTGGTCCCCGATCCAGACATAAAAGAAGGGGGACCTTTGCGCGGCATAGCCGCGCAGCAAAAAGGGGGCGTGGCCTCATGGAAAGGAGGCGTGGCATCACAAAAAGGGGTGTGGTATTACACTTTAGACCATACACAGTAATGCCCATTACACATTTTAGCAAACTCCGTAATACGCATTACACATAAAGCCACACGCCGTAATGCCAATTAAACATAAGGCCACACACCATAATGCCCATTACACATTGTGCCACACATCATGATGCCCATTACATACTATATAACAAACCGTAATGCCCATTACACATTTGCCACATAAGTGCTGCTTACCTACGTGCTCATTACTAGGGGGTTCTTGCTTGATGGCACCATAGTACCCATTACACATGATGCCGCACTCCATAGTACCCATTACACATGATGCCGTGCACCATAGTACCCATTACACATGATGCTACACACATAATGTCCCTTACACATGATGCTGCACACATAATGCCCCTTACACATGATGCAGCACACATAATGCCCCTTACACATGATGCTGCACACCATAATGCCCCTTACACATTAAGCCACACATTATGCGTAATGCCCCCACATATCGCCACTTGTAGCGTCCCTTAAGCAATGCCCCCAAAAGTGTAAATTTTTATATGAGCCTTCGCTGCTGCTGCAGGGAGAGATGGGGAGCGGTGCAGCTGCTTCTATGGGGAGAGGAGCAGAGCGCAGCGCAGAGCATGCTCCCACTCCCCTCCTGGTGTCCCCTCTAGCCGAGTGGACATTTGAAATATTGTGTGCGCTGTTGTTGTGCGTCACGTTGAGGGAGCACACCGGGGGCCAGCACCACATGATTAAAGGGGTGGCGGGCTGAGGTGAAAGTGGGGAGAAGAATTGGAGCGGAAGCTGCAGGGGTGACTGTCATTGACAGCTGGACAGAGCAGGGGGCTGCCCGGCTGTATTCAGAGCACTGCAGGTCACAGCTATTTGAAATAATACCCCTTTCACAACAGAAAATGCAGGGATTTACCCGGGAATATGGTCCCAGGATCATGCAGGGACATTCCCAGGCTGACCCCTTATACACCAGCCTAGTCCCTGCATTTTCTGGTGTGAGGGGGAGAGACAACCACTCCCCCTTTAACCAACCAGCTATATCTTCGGAAACAACTGACCCATATACATGAGACCATTATCATATTGAAGAACTTTTGAGTTGGTTTCGAAGGATTTTGGTCCCGTGAAACTGGGCTATTTGGTTCCAGAGAAATCTGCCCTCAAAGAACATAAACAGTCATGAAATGACATTTAAGAAATTTAAAAAAAAAAAAAAAACGGTTTAACCTCAATATCCCTGGAACCAATTAACCCATATGGATCCAGCCTGGTATCAGATTGAAGGCCCAGCGATTTGGGTTCGACCCCAAGCTTCAGTGATGCCAAAGGGGGAACTGGCAGCCGTTGAACTGGGTGGGGGCCGGAATTAGCGGGTCCCATGTTATCCTATAGGGAAAACTTTCCAGCTTTGCCCGGCAGTATCTCCGGTTCCCAGGGGGCTAGAGACACGGGAAAGCCCCATCCCTCAGCTACAAAATGGGCTAAAGGGTGGCCCGGAGCACCCCCGGACCACCCCCTAGATTCGCCTATGCTTGGCGGTCCTTAATGCATTGTACTGCAGAAAGAGAGGACATGAGCTGGTTTATTACAAGGTAACTGTACAAGGTTGGTATATTTCTCCTGATTATAAAAACGACACTGCCGCGAGAGATGAAGCAGTATTCACACTATACTAAAGTAATTAATAATTTGGCCACTGCAGGCGCACTTCCACTGGCACCTGTGGGCAACATATATTTTCTTTCAGAACTAATACAATTGCTCCCACTGCTGTGAATGGCTACAAACATGCAGAGATAAAAGGTTCTTTGTGCCTATTAACTTTTATCATGTAAATAAGTAAGAGGTAAGACATCCCATTCTGTAACAGCAGGCCCTGGATGATATACATAGCAGTGCCCTTCTGCCACATGGCAGCTAGTGATGTCACAATGGGCCGATGATGTCACAATGGGCCGATGATGTCACAATGGGCTGTGATGGGTAGAACACTGGCAGCTGACTGCTTCCTGAGTCATATCTAATATTGCTGGACTTGTGCCAACACATAATTTTTCACTCTTTACTGAAGATTGAAGTTTGATATAAAATGAAGAAGGCGAAAGCTAATAAAGCTATAGACCACCAAATGACTGTCGCTCTGCGCATCCGTCCACTTAATTTGACGGAGATTAAGAACCGCACCCGATGCATCACACACCAGCTCGGACCACAGACAGTGCTATTGCAGGACCCCGGTGAGGATCCTTACGATGTCCTGCGCTCCACCAGGACAAGAGAAACAACATTCCAATTTAACCAGGTGTTTGACCAGGCAGCTACCCAGGAGACTGTGTATGATTCCACAGTAAAGCCCTTATTGGGTGACATCCTGTCCGGGTACAATGCTGCCATATTTGCCGACGGCCCGACAGGCACTGGAAAGACCTTCACCATGATGGGTAAGGACCGCAACCCTGGAGTAATGTATCGCACCCTGAAGGACCTGTTTAAAGCCATTGAGGAGACTGGGAAAAAAAAGAATTTCTCCGTATCATTATCATACGCGGAGATCTATAATGAAACCGTCCGAGACCTATTAAGACCTTCCTCTGGGTCTTTGGTCCTCAGAGAGGATCCCATTGGCAACACCAAAATAGAAGGGATTTCTACATTCTCCCTTAGCACTCCTGAGGAAGCCATGGCCCTGCTGAAGAAGGGCAACAAGCAGCGCACAGAAGCTCGCACAGCTGATAATAAGACCTCATCCCGCTCACATGCAGTATTGCAGGTCACCATCAAGCAGACAGCCAGTGATGGTGTGAGCACAGGCAAGTTGTACATGGTAGACCTTGCGGGATCAGAACGAGCAAGCCAGACTAAGAACAGCGGCCAGACCATGAAAGAAGGAGGATACATCAACCGATCCCTTCTTGCCCTCAGGATGTGTATCATGGCGCTGCGTGACAGACCAGGCAGCCATATAAACTATCGGGACAGCAAGCTGACCTGGCTGCTAAAGGGAGCACTGAGCGGGAAAAGCCGATTGGTTATGATCACGCACATCAGCCCTACGGATAGTGCTTATGAAGAATCCCGCAGCACAATGACCTACGGAAGCAAGGCCAAGTTTATCAAGACACGAGTGGAGAGAAACCGTGTCTGTGTCCCTCATAAGACTTCCGAGGGCGTCAGAGGGATCACAGTGCTGCCGGAAGTCCCTCATCCTCCAGAGCCTGGCTGTGGGATCGTGCCCAGGTCTGGGAATATTTATCAAGTGACAACAAGAGAAGAGCCGCTGCGTGATTTTCCTCCCTGTGTCCGGAAATTAATCCCCAAACGCAATTTGAGACCAACGCCACAGCATCTTAAGGTGTACACTCCTTTCAAGGTTGGTCGCTACACATTGCACCCATGAACAGCAATTGGGTCGGCAGTAAAGGTGCCCATACACGTTACAATTATTGTATACAGTATTATATACAATACTGTATTCAATAATTGTAACGTGTATGGGCACTTTTACACCTGAGGGAAAACTGGGGAATAGGGCTACTGGCGAAACCCCAACAAAAAAAAAACGACACTCAGCAGCCACCCCATGGGTGTGTTGGAAGAGCTGCCAATTATTTATAAATGATAACCTTTACATCCAACTCATTGATAAGTAAAGGCTTAAACCAGGACAATGCCAGGTACATCAGTCAGTTATACATAATGTGTGCTGTTAGTGGTTTTATTGTATTCTTGTTATGTAATACGATCCCCAAAAAATTCCTAGTGTGCGCAAGCACACGTGGCCAATAAAGTTGATTCTGATGCATAGATCTTGTAATAATTATGCTAGGACACTACCAGTAGATGGGTGATGGCAGTGGCGTAAGTTTATAACAGAGGCCCGGAGGCGAAAGTGTGATGTTGCCCCCCCCCCACACACACACACACACGAAAAACCCAGTATTTCTTAAGACTATTGGTTAGCCAGCCTAATATGCAGACACACCCACATAGGCACACACACAGCCACACACACACATAAAGCCACATGTATACACACTGCCACATACATCACATGTATACACATAACAGTAGCTACATATGCACATGCACCCACAATTATACACACACAAACACATGTATACACACAACTACATATGCACATACATCCACATGTACTGTACACACACCTCTGTAAAAACAGTCACATATCAGCCCTTACATGCACACAAAACAACACATGTATATAAACAAAGCCCTATATAGATAAACACACAATACACAAATAGTTCAACACACACTACAACTGCCCCCCTCTCACCTCTAAAAGAGGCATCCATCTAGTTCATTAGCCAGAAGATTGGTGGAGGTGGAGAGCTGGACGGGCTGCAGGGCTGTCAGGAGGAGACAGGGGCTCTGCGTGTGACAGGAAGTCCCGTCTCCTCCTGTGACTGAGCTCCTGGAGCAGCGCTGCTAGTCACTGCAGCGCTGCTCTCGTCATAAAGCATTCTTGCTGGCACGCAGGGGCTGGAGTTTACCAGAGGCAATGGATGTCAGGCCGGGTGTCCCCTTCAGACGTGACGCCCGGCGGCAAATGACTCCATTGCCTCCGGGACTTCCGCCACTGGGTGGTGGGGCTTCATAGCACATTCCTGACATCCTCAATTATTAAATTAGTAATTATTATATTTTACTTATATAGTACTAGTACATTCCATCGCGCTTTACAATTGGGAACAAACAGCGATAGAAAAAGACTGGGTAATATCCGACGTACAAGCTCAGAGGGCCCTGCTCACAGGCTTACACTCCGTTATGCACATGGTTGCCACATATTGCAAATTGGTTGAGCCACATTGCAAAGGCTTTTGGTGGGCTCTATGATACAGTCACACAGCAATATTGGGGTCAGGAGGATGTGTAAGCGAAAAAAGAGATTATATGAAAAGTTGTGGGTAGAAGTCCCGTGTAAAGGGACACGGCGTGTCCCATTTACACCGCCGCCGATCTGGGTCTGACCCGCCGCTGACCCGGATTTTTTGGCGGTGTAAAAGGGGTATTAGCTGCCTCCTCCTATATCATCTATAGCAAATGACAAGAACAGACATGATACAAGATAGAAATTATAATACAGCAAATTGGAAAAATGGTGAAATAAACTACCGAAAAAAAACAATTGTTCTGATCACGTTGTTAAATAAAATGGATTGACCTAGGCCCTTATTCAGAACTGATCGAAAGTACAAATTTGTTCTCAAAATGGGCAAAACCATGTGCACTGCAAGTGGGGCAGATGTAACAAGCGCAGAGAGAGTTGCATTTGGGTGGGGTGTTTTGAAACTGAAATCTAAATTGCGGTGTAAAAATAATACAGCCAGTATTTACCCTGCACAGAAACAAAATAACTCACCCAAATCTAACTCTCTCTGCACATGTTAAATCTGCCCCACCTGGAGGGCACATGGTTTTGCCCATTTTGAGAACAAATTTGTACTGCGATTAGATCAGAATAAGGGCCCTTATTTGTGTGAATGGCCATTGTCTGTGTTTGGGAGCAAATGGTTACTCTCATGTGCACTTAGAGCATGTTGTGATGTAATCAGTGAGAAACACTCTGCGTCCTCCTAGCAGCACAATGTCCGTTCTCAAACTATAGCCTGTCACCTCTGCCCTGGTGATGAGAATTTGGATTGACATATCCTCATCTGTCCCAGTCCCCATCATGGCTTTTGTAAGGATCCTTGGCATAATATCCTTGGAGGCATGGGCGAATCTAGAATTATGGTAAAATTTGGTCCCCGATCCAGACATAAAAGAAGGGGGACCTTTGCGCGGCATAGCCGCGCAGCAAAAAGGGGGCGTGGCCTCATGGAAAGGAGGCGTGGCATCACAAAAAGGGGTGTGGTATTACACTTTAGACCATACACAGTAATGCCCATTACACATTTTAGCAAACTCCGTAATACGCATTACACATAAAGCCACACGCCGTAATGCCAATTACACATAAGGCCACACACCATAATGCCCATTACACATTGTGCCACACATCATGATGCCCATTACATACTATATAACAAACCGTAATGCCCATTACACATTTGCCACATAAGTGCTGCTTACCTACGTGCTCATTACTAGGGGGTTCTTGCTTGATGGCACCATAGTACCCATTACACATGATGCCGCACACCATAGTACCCATTACACATGATGCCGCACTCCATAGTACCCATTACACATGATGCCGTGCACCATAGTACCCATTACACATGATGCTACACACATAATGTCCCTTACACATGATGCTGCACACATAATGCCCCTTACACATGATGCAGCACACATAATGCCCCTTACACATGATGCTGCACACCATAATGCCCCTTACACATTAAGCCACACATTATGCGTAATGCCCCCACATATCGCCACTTGTAGCGTCCCTTAAGCAATGCCCCCAAAAGTGTAAATTTTTATATGAGCCTTCGCTGCTGCTGCAGGGAGAGATGGGGAGCGGTGCAGCTGCTTCTATGGGGAGAGGAGCAGAGCGCAGCGCAGAGCATGCTCCCACTCCCCTCCTGGTGTCCCCTCTAGCCGAGTGGACATTTGAAATATTGTGTGCGCTGTTGTTGTGCGTCACGTTGAGGGAGCACACCGGGGGCCAGCACCACATGATTAAAGGGGTGGCGGGCTGAGGTGAAAGTGGGGAGAAGAATTGGAGCGGAAGCTGCAGGGGTGACTGTCATTGACAGCTGGACAGAGCAGGGGGCTGCCCGGCTGTATTCAGAGCACTGCAGGTCACAGCTATTTGAAATAATACCCCTTTCACAACAGAAAATGCAGGGATTTACCCGGGAATATGGTCCCAGGATCATGCAGGGACATTCCCAGGCTGACCCCTTATACACCAGCCTAGTCCCTGCATTTTCTGGTGTGAGGGGGAGAGACAACCACTCCCCCTTTAACCAACCAGCTATATCTTCGGAAACAACTGACCCATATACATGAGACCATTATCATATTGAAGAACTTTTGAGTTGGTTTCGAAGGATTTTGGTCCCGTGAAACTGGGCTATTTGGTTCCAGAGAAATCTGCCCTCAAAGAACATAAACAGTCATGAAATGACATTTAAGAAATTAAAAAAAAAAAAAAAAAACGGTTTAACCTCAATATCCCTGGAAGTAATTAACCCATATGGATCCAGCCTGGTATCAGATTGAAGGCCCAGCGATTTGGGTTCGACCCCAAGCTTCAGTGATGCCAAAGGGGGAACTGGCAGCCGTTGAACTGGGTGGGGGCCGGAATTAGCGGGTCCCATGTTATCCTATAGGGAAAACTTTCCAGCTTTGCCCGGCAGTATCTCCGGTTCCCAGGGGGCTAGAGACACGGGAAAGCCCCATCCCTCAGCTACAAAATGGGCTAAAGGGTGGCCCGGAGCACCCCCGGACCACCCCCTAGATTCGCCTATGCTTGGCGGTCCTTAATGCATTGTACTGCAGAAAGAGAGGACATGAGCTGGTTTATTACAAGGTAACTGTACAAGGTTGGTATATTTCTCCTGATTATAAAAACGACACTGCCGCGAGAGATGAAGCAGTATTCACACTATACTAAAGTAATTAATAATTTGGCCACTGCAGGCGCACTTCCACTGGCACCTGTGGGCAACATATATTTTCTTTCAGAACTAATACAATTGCTCCCACTGCTGTGAATGGCTACAAACATGCAGAGATAAAAGGTTCTTTGTGCCTATTAACTTTTATCATGTAAATAAGTAAGAGGTAAGACATCCCATTCTGTAACAGCAGGCCCTGGATGATATACATAGCAGTGCCCTTCTGCCACATGGCAGCTAGTGATGTCACAATGGGCCGATGATGTCACAATGGGCCGATGATGTCACAATGGGCTGTGATGGGTAGAACACTGGCAGCTGACTGCTTCCTGAGTCATATCTAATATTGCTGGACTTGTGCCAACACATAATTTTTCACTCTTTACTGAAGATTGAAGTTTGATATAAAATGAAGAAGGCGAAAGCTAATAAAGCTATAGACCACCAAATGACTGTCGCTCTGCGCATCCGTCCACTTAATTTGACGGAGATTAAGAACCGCACCCGATGCATCACACACCAGCTCGGACCACAGACAGTGCTATTGCAGGACCCCGGTGAGGATCCTTACGATGTCCTGCGCTCCACCAGGACAAGAGAAACAACATTCCAATTTAACCAGGTGTTTGACCAGGCAGCTACCCAGGAGACTGTGTATGATTCCACAGTAAAGCCCTTATTGGGTGACATCCTGTCCGGGTACAATGCTGCCATATTTGCCGACGGCCCGACAGGCACTGGAAAGACCTTCACCATGATGGGTAAGGACCGCAACCCTGGAGTAATGTATCGCACCCTGAAGGACCTGTTTAAAGCCATTGAGGAGACTGGGAAAAAAAAGAATTTCTCCGTATCATTATCATACGCGGAGATCTATAATGAAACCGTCCGAGACCTATTAAGACCTTCCTCTGGGTCTTTGGTCCTCAGAGAGGATCCCATTGGCAACACCAAAATAGAAGGGATTTCTACATTCTCCCTTAGCACTCCTGAGGAAGCCATGGCCCTGCTGAAGAAGGGCAACAAGCAGCGCACAGAAGCTCGCACAGCTGATAATAAGACCTCATCCCGCTCACATGCAGTATTGCAGGTCACCATCAAGCAGACAGCCAGTGATGGTGTGAGCACAGGCAAGTTGTACATGGTAGACCTTGCGGGATCAGAACGAGCAAGCCAGACTAAGAACAGCGGCCAGACCATGAAAGAAGGAGGATACATCAACCGATCCCTTCTTGCCCTCAGGATGTGTATCATGGCGCTGCGTGACAGACCAGGCAGCCATATAAACTATCGGGACAGCAAGCTGACCTGGCTGCTAAAGGGAGCACTGAGCGGGAAAAGCCGATTGGTTATGATCACGCACATCAGCCCTACGGATAGTGCTTATGAAGAATCCCGCAGCACAATGACCTACGGAAGCAAGGCCAAGTTTATCAAGACACGAGTGGAGAGAAACCGTGTCTGTGTCCCTCATAAGACTTCCGAGGGCGTCAGAGGGATCACAGTGCTGCCGGAAGTCCCTCATCCTCCAGAGCCTGGCTGTGGGATCGTGCCCAGGTCTGGGAATATTTATCAAGTGACAACAAGAGAAGAGCCGCTGCGTGATTTTCCTCCCTGTGTCCGGAAATTAATCCCCAAACGCAATTTGAGACCAACGCCACAGCATCTTAAGGTGTACACTCCTTTCAAGGTTGGTCGCTACACATTGCACCCATGAACAGCAATTGGGTCGGCAGTAAAGGTGCCCATACACGTTACAATTATTGTATACAGTATTATATACAATACTGTATTCAATAATTGTAACGTGTATGGGCACTTTTACACCTGAGGGAAAACTGGGGAATAGGGCTACTGGCGAAACCCCAACAAAAAAAAAACGACACTCAGCAGCCACCCCATGGGTGTGTTGGAAGAGCTGCCAATTATTTATAAATGATAACCTTTACATCCAACTCATTGATAAGTAAAGGCTTAAACCAGGACAATGCCAGGTACATCAGTCAGTTATACATAATGTGTGCTGTTAGTGGTTTTATTGTATTCTTGTTATGTAATACGATCCCCAAAAAATTCCTAGTGTGCGCAAGCACACGTGGCCAATAAAGTTGATTCTGATGCATAGATCTTGTAATAATTATGCTAGGACACTACCAGTAGATGGGTGATGGCAGTGGCGTAAGTTTATAACAGAGGCCCGGAGGCGAAAGTGTGATGTTGCCCCCCACACACACACACACACACACGAAAAACCCAGTATTTCTTAAGACTATTGGTTAGCCAGCCTAATATGCAGACACACCCACATAGGCACACACACAGCCACACACACACATAAAGCCACATGTATACACACTGCCACATACATCACATGTATACACATAACAGTAGCTACATATGCACATGCACCCACAATTATACACACACAAACACATGTATACACACAACTACATATGCACATACATCCACATGTACTGTACACACACCTCTGTAAAAACAGTCACATATCAGCCCTTACATGCACACAAAACAACACATGTATATAAACAAAGCCCTATATAGATAAACACACAATACACAAATAGTTCAACACACACTACAACTGCCCCCCTCTCACCTCTAAAAGAGGCATCCATCTAGTTCATTAGCCAGAAGATTGGTGGAGGTGGAGAGCTGGACGGGCTGCAGGGCTGTCAGGAGGAGACAGGGGCTCTGCGTGTGACAGGAAGTCCCGTCTCCTCCTGTGACTGAGCTCCTGGAGCAGCGCTGCTAGTCACTGCAGCGCTGCTCTCGTCATAAAGCATTCTTGCTGGCACGCAGGGGCTGGAGTTTACCAGAGGCAATGGATGTCAGGCCGGGTGTCCCCTTCAGACGTGACGCCCGGCGGCAAATGACTCCATTGCCTCCGGGACTTCCGCCACTGGGTGGTGGGGCTTCATAGCACATTCCTGACATCCTCAATTATTAAATTAGTAATTATTATATTTTACTTATATAGTACTAGTACATTCCATCGCGCTTTACAATTGGGAACAAACAGCGATAGAAAAAGACTGGGTAATATCCGACGTACAAGCTCAGAGGGCCCTGCTCACAGGCTTACACTCCGTTATGCACATGGTTGCCACATATTGCAAATTGGTTGAGCCACATTGCAAAGGCTTTTGGTGGGCTCTATGATACAGTCACACAGCAATATTGGGGTCAGGAGGATGTGTAAGCGAAAAAAGAGATTATATGAAAAGTTGTGGGTAGAAGTCCCGTGTAAAGGGACACGGCGTGTCCCATTTACACCGCCGCCGATCTGGGTCTGACCCGCCGCTGACCCGGATTTTTTGGCGGTGTAAAAGGGGTATTAGCTGCCTCCTCCTATATCATCTATAGCAAATGACAAGAACAGACATGATACAAGATAGAAATTATAATACAGCAAATTGGAAAAATGGTGAAATAAACTACCGAAAAAAAACAATTGTTCTGATCACGTTGTTAAATAAAATGGATTGACCTAGGCCCTTATTCAGAACTGATCGAAAGTACAAATTTGTTCTCAAAATGGGCAAAACCATGTGCACTGCAAGTGGGGCAGATGTAACAAGCGCAGAGAGAGTTGCATTTGGGTGGGGTGTTTTGAAACTGAAATCTAAATTGCGGTGTAAAAATAATACAGCCAGTATTTACCCTGCACAGAAACAAAATAACTCACCCAAATCTAACTCTCTCTGCACATGTTAAATCTGCCCCACCTGGAGGGCACATGGTTTTGCCCATTTTGAGAACAAATTTGTACTGCGATTAGATCAGAATAAGGGCCCTTATTTGTGTGAATGGCCATTGTCTGTGTTTGGGAGCAAATGGTTACTCTCATGTGCACTTAGAGCATGTTGTGATGTAATCAGTGAGAAACACTCTGCGTCCTCCTAGCAGCACAATGTCCGTTCTCAAACTATAGCCTGTCACCTCTGCCCTGGTGATGAGAATTTGGATTGACATACCCTCATCTGTCCCAGTCCCCATCATGGCTTTTGTAAGGATCCTTGGCATAATATCCTTGGAGGCATGGGCGAATCTAGAATTATGGTAAAATTTGGTCCCCGATCCAGACATAAAAGAAGGGGGACCTTTGCGCGGCATAGCCGCGCAGCAAAAAGGGGGCGTGGCCTCATGGAAAGGAGGCGTGGCATCACAAAAAGGGGTGTGGTATTACACTTTAGACCATACACAGTAATGCCCATTACACATTTTAGCAAACTCCGTAATACGCATTACACATAAAGCCACACGCCGTAATGCCAATTACACATAAGGCCACACACCATAATGCCCATTACACATTGTGCCACACATCATGATGCCCATTACATACTATATAACAAACCGTAATGCCCATTACACATTTGCCACATAAGTGCTGCTTACCTACGTGCTCATTACTAGGGGGTTCTTGCTTGATGGCACCATAGTACCCATTACACATGATGCCGCACACCATAGTACCCATTACACATGATGCCGCACTCCATAGTACCCATTACACATGATGCCGTGCACCATAGTACCCATTACACATGATGCTACACACATAATGTCCCTTACACATGATGCTGCACACATAATGCCCCTTACACATGATGCAGCACACATAATGCCCCTTACACATGATGCTGCACACCATAATGCCCCTTACACATTAAGCCACACATTATGCGTAATGCCCCCACATATCGCCACTTGTAGCGTCCCTTAAGCAATGCCCCCAAAAGTGTAAATTTTTATATGAGCCTTCGCTGCTGCTGCAGGGAGAGATGGGGAGCGGTGCAGCTGCTTCTATGGGGAGAGGAGCAGAGCGCAGCGCAGAGCATGCTCCCACTCCCCTCCTGGTGTCCCCTCTAGCCGAGTGGACATTTGAAATATTGTGTGCGCTGTTGTTGTGCGTCACGTTGAGGGAGCACACCGGGGGCCAGCACCACATGATTAAAGGGGTGGCGGGCTGAGGTGAAAGTGGGGAGAAGAATTGGAGCGGAAGCTGCAGGGGTGACTGTCATTGACAGCTGGACAGAGCAGGGGGCTGCCCGGCTGTATTCAGAGCACTGCAGGTCACAGCTATTTGAAATAATACCCCTTTCACAACAGAAAATGCAGGGATTTACCCGGGAATATGGTCCCAGGATCATGCAGGGACATTCCCAGGCTGACCCCTTATACACCAGCCTAGTCCCTGCATTTTCTGGTGTGAGGGGGAGAGACAACCACTCCCCCTTTAACCAACCAGCTATATCTTCGGAAACAACTGACCCATATACATGAGACCATTATCATATTGAAGAACTTTTGAGTTGGTTTCGAAGGATTTTGGTCCCGTGAAACTGGGCTATTTGGTTCCAGAGAAATCTGCCCTCAAAGAACATAAACAGTCATGAAATGACATTTAAGAAATTTAAAAAAAAAAAAAAAACGGTTTAACCTCAATATCCCTGGAACCAATTAACCCATATGGATCCAGCCTGGTATCAGATTGAAGGCCCAGCGATTTGGGTTCGACCCCAAGCTTCAGTGATGCCAAAGGGGGAACTGGCAGCCGTTGAACTGGGTGGGGGCCGGAATTAGCGGGTCCCATGTTATCCTATAGGGAAAACTTTCCAGCTTTGCCCGGCAGTATCTCCGGTTCCCAGGGGGCTAGAGACACGGGAAAGCCCCATCCCTCAGCTACAAAATGGGCTAAAGGGTGGCCCGGAGCACCCCCGGACCACCCCCTAGATTCGCCTATGCTTGGCGGTCCTTAATGCATTGTACTGCAGAAAGAGAGGACATGAGCTGGTTTATTACAAGGTAACTGTACAAGGTTGGTATATTTCTCCTGATTATAAAAACGACACTGCCGCGAGAGATGAAGCAGTATTCACACTATACTAAAGTAATTAATAATTTGGCCACTGCAGGCGCACTTCCACTGGCACCTGTGGGCAACATATATTTTCTTTCAGAACTAATACAATTGCTCCCACTGCTGTGAATGGCTACAAACATGCAGAGATAAAAGGTTCTTTGTGCCTATTAACTTTTATCATGTAAATAAGTAAGAGGTAAGACATCCCATTCTGTAACAGCAGGCCCTGGATGATATACATAGCAGTGCCCTTCTGCCACATGGCAGCTAGTGATGTCACAATGGGCCGATGATGTCACAATGGGCCGATGATGTCACAATGGGCTGTGATGGGTAGAACACTGGCAGCTGACTGCTTCCTGAGTCATATCTAATATTGCTGGACTTGTGCCAACACATAATTTTTCACTCTTTACTGAAGATTGAAGTTTGATATAAAATGAAGAAGGCGAAAGCTAATAAAGCTATAGACCACCAAATGACTGTCGCTCTGCGCATCCGTCCACTTAATTTGACGGAGATTAAGAACCGCACCCGATGCATCACACACCAGCTCGGACCACAGACAGTGCTATTGCAGGACCCCGGTGAGGATCCTTACGATGTCCTGCGCTCCACCAGGACAAGAGAAACAACATTCCAATTTAACCAGGTGTTTGACCAGGCAGCTACCCAGGAGACTGTGTATGATTCCACAGTAAAGCCCTTATTGGGTGACATCCTGTCCGGGTACAATGCTGCCATATTTGCCGACGGCCCGACAGGCACTGGAAAGACCTTCACCATGATGGGTAAGGACCGCAACCCTGGAGTAATGTATCGCACCCTGAAGGACCTGTTTAAAGCCATTGAGGAGACTGGGAAAAAAAAGAATTTCTCCGTATCATTATCATACGCGGAGATCTATAATGAAACCGTCCGAGACCTATTAAGACCTTCCTCTGGGTCTTTGGTCCTCAGAGAGGATCCCATTGGCAACACCAAAATAGAAGGGATTTCTACATTCTCCCTTAGCACTCCTGAGGAAGCCATGGCCCTGCTGAAGAAGGGCAACAAGCAGCGCACAGAAGCTCGCACAGCTGATAATAAGACCTCATCCCGCTCACATGCAGTATTGCAGGTCACCATCAAGCAGACAGCCAGTGATGGTGTGAGCACAGGCAAGTTGTACATGGTAGACCTTGCGGGATCAGAACGAGCAAGCCAGACTAAGAACAGCGGCCAGACCATGAAAGAAGGAGGATACATCAACCGATCCCTTCTTGCCCTCAGGATGTGTATCATGGCGCTGCGTGACAGACCAGGCAGCCATATAAACTATCGGGACAGCAAGCTGACCTGGCTGCTAAAGGGAGCACTGAGCGGGAAAAGCCGATTGGTTATGATCACGCACATCAGCCCTACGGATAGTGCTTATGAAGAATCCCGCAGCACAATGACCTACGGAAGCAAGGCCAAGTTTATCAAGACACGAGTGGAGAGAAACCGTGTCTGTGTCCCTCATAAGACTTCCGAGGGCGTCAGAGGGATCACAGTGCTGCCGGAAGTCCCTCATCCTCCAGAGCCTGGCTGTGGGATCGTGCCCAGGTCTGGGAATATTTATCAAGTGACAACAAGAGAAGAGCCGCTGCGTGATTTTCCTCCCTGTGTCCGGAAATTAATCCCCAAATGCAATTTGAGACCAACGCCACAGCATCTTAAGGTGTACACTCCTTTCAAGGTTGGTCGCTACACATTGCACCCATGAACAGCAATTGGGTCGGCAGTAAAGGTGCCCATACACGTTACAATTATTGTATACAGTATTATATACAATACTGTATTCAATAATTGTAACGTGTATGGGCACTTTTACACCTGAGGGAAAACTGGGGAATAGGGCTACTGGCGAAACCCCAACAAAAAAAAAACGACACTCAGCAGCCACCCCATGGGTGTGTTGGAAGAGCTGCCAATTATTTATAAATGATAACCTTTACATCCAACTCATTGATAAGTAAAGGCTTAAACCAGGACAATGCCAGGTACATCAGTCAGTTATACATAATGTGTGCTGTTAGTGGTTTTATTGTATTCTTGTTATGTAATACGATCCCCAAAAAATTCCTAGTGTGCGCAAGCACACGTGGCCAATAAAGTTGATTCTGATGCATAGATCTTGTAATAATTATGCTAGGACACTACCAGTAGATGGGTGATGGCAGTGGCGTAAGTTTATAACAGAGGCCCGGAGGCGAAAGTGTGATGTTGCCCCCCCCCCACACACACACACGAAAAACCCAGTATTTCTTAAGACTATTGGTTAGCCAGCCTAATATGCAGACACACCCACATAGGCACACACACAGCCACACACACACATAAAGCCACATGTATACACACTGCCACATACATCACATGTATACACATAACAGTAGCTACATATGCACATGCACCCACAATTATACACACACAAACACATGTATACACACAACTACATATGCACATACATCCACATGTACTGTACACACACCTCTGTAAAAACAGTCACATATCAGCCCTTACATGCACACAAAACAACACATGTATATAAACAAAGCCCTATATAGATAAACACACAATACACAAATAGTTCAACACACACTACAACTGCCCCCCTCTCACCTCTAAAAGAGGCATCCATCTAGTTCATTAGCCAGAAGATTGGTGGAGGTGGAGAGCTGGACGGGCTGCAGGGCTGTCAGGAGGAGACAGGGGCTCTGCGTGTGACAGGAAGTCCCGTCTCCTCCTGTGACTGAGCTCCTGGAGCAGCGCTGCTAGTCACTGCAGCGCTGCTCTCGTCATAAAGCATTCTTGCTGGCACGCAGGGGCTGGAGTTTACCAGAGGCAATGGATGTCAGGCCGGGTGTCCCCTTCAGACGTGACGCCCGGCGGCTAATGACTCCATTGCCTCCGGGACTTCCGCCACTGGGTGGTGGGGCTTCATAGCACATTCCTGACATCCTCAATTATTAAATTAGTAATTATTATATTTTACTTATATAGTACTAGTACATTCCATCGCGCTTTACAATTGGGAACAAACAGCGATAGAAAAAGACTGGGTAATATCCGACGTACAAGCTCAGAGGGCCCTGCTCACAGGCTTACACTCCGTTATGCACATGGTTGCCACATATTGCAAATTGGTTGAGCCACATTGCAAAGGCTTTTGGTGGGCTCTATGATACAGTCACACAGCAATATTGGGGTCAGGAGGATGTGTAAGCGAAAAAAGAGATTATATGAAAAGTTGTGGGTAGAAGTCCCGTGTAAAGGGACACGGCGTGTCCCATTTACACCGCCGCCGATCTGGGTCTGACCCGCCGCTGACCCGGATTTTTTGGCGGTGTAAAAGGGGTATTAGCTGCCTCCTCCTATATCATCTATAGCAAATGACAAGAACAGACATGATACAAGATAGAAATTATAATACAGCAAATTGGAAAAATGGTGAAATAAACTACCGAAAAAAAACAATTGTTCTGATCACGTTGTTAAATAAAATGGATTGACCTAGGCCCTTATTCAGAACTGATCGAAAGTACAAATTTGTTCTCAAAATGGGCAAAACCATGTGCACTGCAAGTGGGGCAGATGTAACAAGCGCAGAGAGAGTTGCATTTGGGTGGGGTGTTTTGAAACTGAAATCTAAATTGCGGTGTAAAAATAATACAGCCAGTATTTACCCTGCACAGAAACAAAATAACTCACCCAAATCTAACTCTCTCTGCACATGTTAAATCTGCCCCACCTGGAGGGCACATGGTTTTGCCCATTTTGAGAACAAATTTGTACTGCGATTAGATCAGAATAAGGGCCCTTATTTGTGTGAATGGCCATTGTCTGTGTTTGGGAGCAAATGGTTACTCTCATGTGCACTTAGAGCATGTTGTGATGTAATCAGTGAGAAACACTCTGCGTCCTCCTAGCAGCACAATGTCCGTTCTCAAACTATAGCCTGTCACCTCTGCCCTGGTGATGAGAATTTGGATTGACATATCCTCATCTGTCCCAGTCCCCATCATGGCTTTTGTAAGGATCCTTGGCATAATATCCTTGGAGGCATGGGCGAATCTAGAATTATGGTAAAATTTGGTCCCCGATCCAGACATAAAAGAAGGGGGACCTTTGCGCGGCATAGCCGCGCAGCAAAAAGGGGGCGTGGCCTCATGGAAAGGAGGCGTGGCATCACAAAAAGGGGTGTGGTATTACACTTTAGACCATACACAGTAATGCCCATTACACATTTTAGCAAACTCCGTAATACGCATTACACATAAAGCCACACGCCGTAATGCCAATTACACATAAGGCCACACACCATAATGCCCATTACACATTGTGCCACACATCATGATGCCCATTACATACTATATAACAAACCGTAATGCCCATTACACATTTGCCACATAAGTGCTGCTTACCTACGTGCTCATTACTAGGGGGTTCTTGCTTGATGGCACCATAGTACCCATTACACATGATGCCGCACACCATAGTACCCATTACACATGATGCCGCACTCCATAGTACCCATTACACATGATGCCGTGCACCATAGTACCCATTACACATGATGCTACACACATAATGTCCCTTACACATGATGCTGCACACATAATGCCCCTTACACATGATGCAGCACACATAATGCCCCTTACACATGATGCTGCACACCATAATGCCCCTTACACATTAAGCCACACATTATGCGTAATGCCCCCACATATCGCCACTTGTAGCGTCCCTTAAGCAATGCCCCCAAAAGTGTAAATTTTTATATGAGCCTTCGCTGCTGCTGCAGGGAGAGATGGGGAGCGGTGCAGCTGCTTCTATGGGGAGAGGAGCAGAGCGCAGCGCAGAGCATGCTCCCACTCCCCTCCTGGTGTCCCCTCTAGCCGAGTGGACATTTGAAATATTGTGTGCGCTGTTGTTGTGCGTCACGTTGAGGGAGCACACCGGGGGCCAGCACCACATGATTAAAGGGGTGGCGGGCTGAGGTGAAAGTGGGGAGAAGAATTGGAGCGGAAGCTGCAGGGGTGACTGTCATTGACAGCTGGACAGAGCAGGGGGCTGCCCGGCTGTATTCAGAGCACTGCAGGTCACAGCTATTTGAAATAATACCCCTTTCACAACAGAAAATGCAGGGATTTACCCGGGAATATGGTCCCAGGATCATGCAGGGACATTCCCAGGCTGACCCCTTATACACCAGCCTAGTCCCTGCATTTTCTGGTGTGAGGGGGAGAGACAACCACTCCCCCTTTAACCAACCAGCTATATCTTCGGAAACAACTGACCCATATACATGAGACCATTATCATATTGAAGAACTTTTGAGTTGGTTTCGAAGGATTTTGGTCCCGTGAAACTGGGCTATTTGGTTCCAGAGAAATCTGCCCTCAAAGAACATAAACAGTCATGAAATGACATTTAAGAAATTAAAAAAAAAAAAAAAAAACGGTTTAACCTCAATATCCCTGGAAGTAATTAACCCATATGGATCCAGCCTGGTATCAGATTGAAGGCCCAGCGATTTGGGTTCGACCCCAAGCTTCAGTGATGCCAAAGGGGGAACTGGCAGCCGTTGAACTGGGTGGGGGCCGGAATTAGCGGGTCCCATGTTATCCTATAGGGAAAACTTTCCAGCTTTGCCCGGCAGTATCTCCGGTTCCCAGGGGGCTAGAGACACGGGAAAGCCCCATCCCTCAGCTACAAAATGGGCTAAAGGGTGGCCCGGAGCACCCCCGGACCACCCCCTAGATTCGCCTATGCTTGGCGGTCCTTAATGCATTGTACTGCAGAAAGAGAGGACATGAGCTGGTTTATTACAAGGTAACTGTACAAGGTTGGTATATTTCTCCTGATTATAAAAACGACACTGCCGCGAGAGATGAAGCAGTATTCACACTATACTAAAGTAATTAATAATTTGGCCACTGCAGGCGCACTTCCACTGGCACATGTGGGCAACATATATTTTCTTTCAGAACTAATACAATTGCTCCCACTGCTGTGAATGGCTACAAACATGCAGAGATAAAAGGTTCTTTGTGCCTATTAACTTTTATCATGTAAATAAGTAAGAGGTAAGACATCCCATTCTGTAACAGCAGGCCCTGGATGATATACATAGCAGTGCCCTTCTGCCACATGGCAGCTAGTGATGTCACAATGGGCCGATGATGTCACAATGGGCCGATGATGTCACAATGGGCTGTGATGGGTAGAACACTGGCAGCTGACTGCTTCCTGAGTCATATCTAATATTGCTGGACTTGTGCCAACACATAATTTTTCACTCTTTACTGAAGATTGAAGTTTGATATAAAATGAAGAAGGCGAAAGCTAATAAAGCTATAGACCACCAAATGACTGTCGCTCTGCGCATCCGTCCACTTAATTTGACGGAGATTAAGAACCGCACCCGATGCATCACACACCAGCTCGGACCACAGACAGTGCTATTGCAGGACCCCGGTGAGGATCCTTACGATGTCCTGCGCTCCACCAGGACAAGAGAAACAACATTCCAATTTAACCAGGTGTTTGACCAGGCAGCTACCCAGGAGACTGTGTATGATTCCACAGTAAAGCCCTTATTGGGTGACATCCTGTCCGGGTACAATGCTGCCATATTTGCCGACGGCCCGACAGGCACTGGAAAGACCTTCACCATGATGGGTAAGGACCGCAACCCTGGAGTAATGTATCGCACCCTGAAGGACCTGTTTAAAGCCATTGAGGAGACTGGGAAAAAAAAGAATTTCTCCGTATCATTATCATACGCGGAGATCTATAATGAAACCGTCCGAGACCTATTAAGACCTTCCTCTGGGTCTTTGGTCCTCAGAGAGGATCCCATTGGCAACACCAAAATAGAAGGGATTTCTACATTCTCCCTTAGCACTCCTGAGGAAGCCATGGCCCTGCTGAAGAAGGGCAACAAGCAGCGCACAGAAGCTCGCACAGCTGATAATAAGACCTCATCCCGCTCACATGCAGTATTGCAGGTCACCATCAAGCAGACAGCCAGTGATGGTGTGAGCACAGGCAAGTTGTACATGGTAGACCTTGCGGGATCAGAACGAGCAAGCCAGACTAAGAACAGCGGCCAGACCATGAAAGAAGGAGGATACATCAACCGATCCCTTCTTGCCCTCAGGATGTGTATCATGGCGCTGCGTGACAGACCAGGCAGCCATATAAACTATCGGGACAGCAAGCTGACCTGGCTGCTAAAGGGAGCACTGAGCGGGAAAAGCCGATTGGTTATGATCACGCACATCAGCCCTACGGATAGTGCTTATGAAGAATCCCGCAGCACAATGACCTACGGAAGCAAGGCCAAGTTTATCAAGACACGAGTGGAGAGAAACCGTGTCTGTGTCCCTCATAAGACTTCCGAGGGCGTCAGAGGGATCACAGTGCTGCCGGAAGTCCCTCATCCTCCAGAGCCTGGCTGTGGGATCGTGCCCAGGTCTGGGAATATTTATCAAGTGACAACAAGAGAAGAGCCGCTGCGTGATTTTCCTCCCTGTGTCCGGAAATTAATCCCCAAACGCAATTTGAGACCAACGCCACAGCATCTTAAGGTGTACACTCCTTTCAAGGTTGGTCGCTACACATTGCACCCATGAACAGCAATTGGGTCGGCAGTAAAGGTGCCCATACACGTTACAATTATTGTATACAGTATTATATACAATACTGTATTCAATAATTGTAACGTGTATGGGCACTTTTACACCTGAGGGAAAACTGGGGAATAGGGCTACTGGCGAAACCCCAACAAAAAAAAAACGACACTCAGCAGCCACCCCATGGGTGTGTTGGAAGAGCTGCCAATTATTTATAAATGATAACCTTTACATCCAACTCATTGATAAGTAAAGGCTTAAACCAGGACAATGCCAGGTACATCAGTCAGTTATACATAATGTGTGCTGTTAGTGGTTTTATTGTATTCTTGTTATGTAATACGATCCCCAAAAAATTCCTAGTGTGCGCAAGCACACGTGGCCAATAAAGTTGATTCTGATGCATAGATCTTGTAATAATTATGCTAGGACACTACCAGTAGATGGGTGATGGCAGTGGCGTAAGTTTATAACAGAGGCCCGGAGGCGAAAGTGTGATGTTGCCCCCCCCACACACACACACACGAAAAACCCAGTATTTCTTAAGACTATTGGTTAGCCAGCCTAATATGCAGACACACCCACATAGGCACACACACAGCCACACACACACATAAAGCCACATGTATACACACTGCCACATACATCACATGTATACACATAACAGTAGCTACATATGCACATGCACCCACAATTATACACACACAAACACATGTATACACACAACTACATATGCACATACATCCACATGTACTGTACACACACCTCTGTAAAAACAGTCACATATCAGCCCTTACATGCACACAAAACAACACATGTATATAAACAAAGCCCTATATAGATAAACACACAATACACAAATAGTTCAACACACACTACAACTGCCCCCCTCTCACCTCTAAAAGAGGCATCCATCTAGTTCATTAGCCAGAAGATTGGTGGAGGTGGAGAGCTGGACGGGCTGCAGGGCTGTCAGGAGGAGACAGGGGCTCTGCGTGTGACAGGAAGTCCCGTCTCCTCCTGTGACTGAGCTCCTGGAGCAGCGCTGCTAGTCACTGCAGCGCTGCTCTCGTCATAAAGCATTCTTGCTGGCACGCAGGGGCTGGAGTTTACCAGAGGCAATGGATGTCAGGCCGGGTGTCCCCTTCAGACGTGACGCCCGGCGGCAAATGACTCCATTGCCTCCGGGACTTCCGCCACTGGGTGGTGGGGCTTCATAGCACATTCCTGACATCCTCAATTATTAAATTAGTAATTATTATATTTTACTTATATAGTACTAGTACATTCCATCGCGCTTTACAATTGGGAACAAACAGCGATAGAAAAAGACTGGGTAATATCCGACGTACAAGCTCAGAGGGCCCTGCTCACAGGCTTACACTCCGTTATGCACATGGTTGCCACATATTGCAAATTGGTTGAGCCACATTGCAAAGGCTTTTGGTGGGCTCTATGATACAGTCACACAGCAATATTGGGGTCAGGAGGATGTGTAAGCGAAAAAAGAGATTATATGAAAAGTTGTGGGTAGAAGTCCCGTGTAAAGGGACACGGCGTGTCCCATTTACACCGCCGCCGATCTGGGTCTGACCCGCCGCTGACCTGGATTTTTTGGCGGTGTAAAAGGGGTATTAGCTGCCTCCTCCTATATCATCTATAGCAAATGACAAGAACAGACATGATACAAGATAGAAATTATAATACAGCAAATTGGAAAAATGGTGAAATAAACTACCGAAAAAAAACAATTGTTCTGATCACGTTGTTAAATAAAATGGATTGACCTAGGCCCTTATTCAGAACTGATCGAAAGTACAAATTTGTTCTCAAAATGGGCAAAACCATGTGCACTGCAAGTGGGGCAGATGTAACAAGCGCAGAGAGAGTTGCATTTGGGTGGGGTGTTTTGAAACTGAAATCTAAATTGCGGTGTAAAAATAATACAGCCAGTATTTACCCTGCACAGAAACAAAATAACTCACCCAAATCTAACTCTCTCTGCACATGTTAAATCTGCCCCACCTGGAGGGCACATGGTTTTGCCCATTTTGAGAACAAATTTGTACTGCGATTAGATCAGAATAAGGGCCCTTATTTGTGTGAATGGCCATTGTCTGTGTTTGGGAGCAAATGGTTACTCTCATGTGCACTTAGAGCATGTTGTGATGTAATCAGTGAGAAACACTCTGCGTCCTCCTAGCAGCACAATGTCCGTTCTCAAACTATAGCCTGTCACCTCTGCCCTGGTGATGAGAATTTGGATTGACATATCCTCATCTGTCCCAGTCCCCATCATGGCTTTTGTAAGGATCCTTGGCATAATATCCTTGGAGGCATGGGCGAATCTAGAATTATGGTAAAATTTGGTCCCCGATCCAGACATAAAAGAAGGGGGACCTTTGCGCGGCATAGCCGCGCAGCAAAAAGGGGGCGTGGCCTCATGGAAAGGAGGCGTGGCATCACAAAAAGGGGTGTGGTATTACACTTTAGACCATACACAGTAATGCCCATTACACATTTTAGCAAACTCCGTAATACGCATTACACATAAAGCCACACGCCGTAATGCCAATTACACATAAGGCCACACACCATAATGCCCATTACACATTGTGCCACACATCATGATGCCCATTACATACTATATAACAAACCGTAATGCCCATTACACATTTGCCACATAAGTGCTGCTTACCTACGTGCTCATTACTAGGGGGTTCTTGCTTGATGGCACCATAGTACCCATTACACATGATGCCGCACACCATAGTACCCATTACACATGATGCCGCACTCCATAGTACCCATTACACATGATGCCGTGCACCATAGTACCCATTACACATGATGCTACACACATAATGTCCCTTACACATGATGCTGCACACATAATGCCCCTTACACATGATGCAGCACACATAATGCCCCTTACACATGATGCTGCACACCATAATGCCCCTTACACATTAAGCCACACATTATGCGTAATGCCCCCACATATCGCCACTTGTAGCGTCCCTTAAGCAATGCCCCCAAAAGTGTAAATTTTTATATGAGCCTTCGCTGCTGCTGCAGGGAGAGATGGGGAGCGGTGCAGCTGCTTCTATGGGGAGAGGAGCAGAGCGCAGCGCAGAGCATGCTCCCACTCCCCTCCTGGTGTCCCCTCTAGCCGAGTGGACATTTGAAATATTGTGTGCGCTGTTGTTGTGCGTCACGTTGAGGGAGCACACCGGGGGCCAGCACCACATGATTAAAGGGGTGGCGGGCTGAGGTGAAAGTGGGGAGAAGAATTGGAGCGGAAGCTGCAGGGGTGACTGTCATTGACAGCTGGACAGAGCAGGGGGCTGCCCGGCTGTATTCAGAGCACTGCAGGTCACAGCTATTTGAAATAATACCCCTTTCACAACAGAAAATGCAGGGATTTACCCGGGAATATGGTCCCAGGATCATGCAGGGACATTCCCAGGCTGACCCCTTATACACCAGCCTAGTCCCTGCATTTTCTGGTGTGAGGGGGAGAGACAACCACTCCCCCTTTAACCAACCAGCTATATCTTCGGAAACAACTGACCCATATACATGAGACCATTATCATATTGAAGAACTTTTGAGTTGGTTTCGAAGGATTTTGGTCCCGTGAAACTGGGCTATTTGGTTCCAGAGAAATCTGCCCTCAAAGAACATAAACAGTCATGAAATGACATTTAAGAAATTAAAAAAAAAAAAAAAAAACGGTTTAACCTCAATATCCCTGGAAGTAATTAACCCATATGGATCCAGCCTGGTATCAGATTGAAGGCCCAGCGATTTGGGTTCGACCCCAAGCTTCAGTGATGCCAAAGGGGGAACTGGCAGCCGTTGAACTGGGTGGGGGCCGGAATTAGCGGGTCCCATGTTATCCTATAGGGAAAACTTTCCAGCTTTGCCCGGCAGTATCTCCGGTTCCCAGGGGGCTAGAGACACGGGAAAGCCCCATCCCTCAGCTACAAAATGGGCTAAAGGGTGGCCCGGAGCACCCCCGGACCACCCCCTAGATTCGCCTATGCTTGGCGGTCCTTAATGCATTGTACTGCAGAAAGAGAGGACATGAGCTGGTTTATTACAAGGTAACTGTACAAGGTTGGTATATTTCTCCTGATTATAAAAACGACACTGCCGCGAGAGATGAAGCAGTATTCACACTATACTAAAGTAATTAATAATTTGGCCACTGCAGGCGCACTTCCACTGGCACATGTGGGCAACATATATTTTCTTTCAGAACTAATACAATTGCTCCCACTGCTGTGAATGGCTACAAACATGCAGAGATAAAAGGTTCTTTGTGCCTATTAACTTTTATCATGTAAATAAGTAAGAGGTAAGACATCCCATTCTGTAACAGCAGGCCCTGGATGATATACATAGCAGTGCCCTTCTGCCACATGGCAGCTAGTGATGTCACAATGGGCCGATGATGTCACAATGGGCCGATGATGTCACAATGGGCTGTGATGGGTAGAACACTGGCAGCTGACTGCTTCCTGAGTCATATCTAATATTGCTGGACTTGTGCCAACACATAATTTTTCACTCTTTACTGAAGATTGAAGTTTGATATAAAATGAAGAAGGCGAAAGCTAATAAAGCTATAGACCACCAAATGACTGTCGCTCTGCGCATCCGTCCACTTAATTTGACGGAGATTAAGAACCGCACCCGATGCATCACACACCAGCTCGGACCACAGACAGTGCTATTGCAGGACCCCGGTGAGGATCCTTACGATGTCCTGCGCTCCACCAGGACAAGAGAAACAACATTCCAATTTAACCAGGTGTTTGACCAGGCAGCTACCCAGGAGACTGTGTATGATTCCACAGTAAAGCCCTTATTGGGTGACATCCTGTCCGGGTACAATGCTGCCATATTTGCCGACGGCCCGACAGGCACTGGAAAGACCTTCACCATGATGGGTAAGGACCGCAACCCTGGAGTAATGTATCGCACCCTGAAGGACCTGTTTAAAGCCATTGAGGAGACTGGGAAAAAAAAGAATTTCTCCGTATCATTATCATACGCGGAGATCTATAATGAAACCGTCCGAGACCTATTAAGACCTTCCTCTGGGTCTTTGGTCCTCAGAGAGGATCCCATTGGCAACACCAAAATAGAAGGGATTTCTACATTCTCCCTTAGCACTCCTGAGGAAGCCATGGCCCTGCTGAAGAAGGGCAACAAGCAGCGCACAGAAGCTCGCACAGCTGATAATAAGACCTCATCCCGCTCACATGCAGTATTGCAGGTCACCATCAAGCAGACAGCCAGTGATGGTGTGAGCACAGGCAAGTTGTACATGGTAGACCTTGCGGGATCAGAACGAGCAAGCCAGACTAAGAACAGCGGCCAGACCATGAAAGAAGGAGGATACATCAACCGATCCCTTCTTGCCCTCAGGATGTGTATCATGGCGCTGCGTGACAGACCAGGCAGCCATATAAACTATCGGGACAGCAAGCTGACCTGGCTGCTAAAGGGAGCACTGAGCGGGAAAAGCCGATTGGTTATGATCACGCACATCAGCCCTACGGATAGTGCTTATGAAGAATCCCGCAGCACAATGACCTACGGAAGCAAGGCCAAGTTTATCAAGACACGAGTGGAGAGAAACCGTGTCTGTGTCCCTCATAAGACTTCCGAGGGCGTCAGAGGGATCACAGTGCTGCCGGAAGTCCCTCATCCTCCAGAGCCTGGCTGTGGGATCGTGCCCAGGTCTGGGAATATTTATCAAGTGACAACAAGAGAAGAGCCGCTGCGTGATTTTCCTCCCTGTGTCCGGAAATTAATCCCCAAACGCAATTTGAGACCAACGCCACAGCATCTTAAGGTGTACACTCCTTTCAAGGTTGGTCGCTACACATTGCACCCATGAACAGCAATTGGGTCGGCAGTAAAGGTGCCCATACACGTTACAATTATTGTATACAGTATTATATACAATACTGTATTCAATAATTGTAACGTGTATGGGCACTTTTACACCTGAGGGAAAACTGGGGAATAGGGCTACTGGCGAAACCCCAACAAAAAAAAAACGACACTCAGCAGCCACCCCATGGGTGTGTTGGAAGAGCTGCCAATTATTTATAAATGATAACCTTTACATCCAACTCATTGATAAGTAAAGGCTTAAACCAGGACAATGCCAGGTACATCAGTCAGTTATACATAATGTGTGCTGTTAGTGGTTTTATTGTATTCTTGTTATGTAATACGATCCCCAAAAAATTCCTAGTGTGCGCAAGCACACGTGGCCAATAAAGTTGATTCTGATGCATAGATCTTGTAATAATTATGCTAGGACACTACCAGTAGATGGGTGATGGCAGTGGCGTAAGTTTATAACAGAGGCCCGGAGGCGAAAGTGTGATGTTGCCCCCCCCACACACACACACACGAAAAACCCAGTATTTCTTAAGACTATTGGTTAGCCAGCCTAATATGCAGACACACCCACATAGGCACACACACAGCCACACACACACATAAAGCCACATGTATACACACTGCCACATACATCACATGTATACACATAACAGTAGCTACATATGCACATGCACCCACAATTATACACACACAAACACATGTATACACACAACTACATATGCACATACATCCACATGTACTGTACACACACCTCTGTAAAAACAGTCACATATCAGCCCTTACATGCACACAAAACAACACATGTATATAAACAAAGCCCTATATAGATAAACACACAATACACAAATAGTTCAACACACACTACAACTGCCCCCCTCTCACCTCTAAAAGAGGCATCCATCTAGTTCATTAGCCAGAAGATTGGTGGAGGTGGAGAGCTGGACGGGCTGCAGGGCTGTCAGGAGGAGACAGGGGCTCTGCGTGTGACAGGAAGTCCCGTCTCCTCCTGTGACTGAGCTCCTGGAGCAGCGCTGCTAGTCACTGCAGCGCTGCTCTCGTCATAAAGCATTCTTGCTGGCACGCAGGGGCTGGAGTTTACCAGAGGCAATGGATGTCAGGCCGGGTGTCCCCTTCAGACGTGACGCCCGGCGGCAAATGACTCCATTGCCTCCGGGACTTCCGCCACTGGGTGGTGGGGCTTCATAGCACATTCCTGACATCCTCAATTATTAAATTAGTAATTATTATATTTTACTTATATAGTACTAGTACATTCCATCGCGCTTTACAATTGGGAACAAACAGCGATAGAAAAAGACTGGGTAATATCCGACGTACAAGCTCAGAGGGCCCTGCTCACAGGCTTACACTCCGTTATGCACATGGTTGCCACATATTGCAAATTGGTTGAGCCACATTGCAAAGGCTTTTGGTGGGCTCTATGATACAGTCACACAGCAATATTGGGGTCAGGAGGATGTGTAAGCGAAAAAAGAGATTATATGAAAAGTTGTGGGTAGAAGTCCCGTGTAAAGGGACACGGCGTGTCCCATTTACACCGCCGCCGATCTGGGTCTGACCCGCCGCTGACCCGGATTTTTTGGCGGTGTAAAAGGGGTATTAGCTGCCTCCTCCTATATCATCTATAGCAAATGACAAGAACAGACATGATACAAGATAGAAATTATAATACAGCAAATTGGAAAAATGGTGAAATAAACTACCGAAAAAAAACAATTGTTCTGATCACGTTGTTAAATAAAATGGATTGACCTAGGCCCTTATTCAGAACTGATCGAAAGTACAAATTTGTTCTCAAAATGGGCAAAACCATGTGCACTGCAAGTGGGGCAGATGTAACAAGCGCAGAGAGAGTTGCATTTGGGTGGGGTGTTTTGAAACTGAAATCTAAATTGCGGTGTAAAAATAATACAGCCAGTATTTACCCTGCACAGAAACAAAATAACTCACCCAAATCTAACTCTCTCTGCACATGTTAAATCTGCCCCACCTGGAGGGCACATGGTTTTGCCCATTTTGAGAACAAATTTGTACTGCGATTAGATCAGAATAAGGGCCCTTATTTGTGTGAATGGCCATTGTCTGTGTTTGGGAGCAAATGGTTACTCTCATGTGCACTTAGAGCATGTTGTGATGTAATCAGTGAGAAACACTCTGCGTCCTCCTAGCAGCACAATGTCCGTTCTCAAACTATAGCCTGTCACCTCTGCCCTGGTGATGAGAATTTGGATTGACATATCCTCATCTGTCCCAGTCCCCATCATGGCTTTTGTAAGGATCCTTGGCATAATATCCTTGGAGGCATGGGCGAATCTAGAATTATGGTAAAATTTGGTCCCCGATCCAGACATAAAAGAAGGGGGACCTTTGCGCGGCATAGCCGCGCAGCAAAAAGGGGGCGTGGCCTCATGGAAAGGAGGCGTGGCATCACAAAAAGGGGTGTGGTATTACACTTTAGACCATACACAGTAATGCCCATTACACATTTTAGCAAACTCCGTAATACGCATTACACATAAAGCCACACGCCGTAATGCCAATTACACATAAGGCCACACACCATAATGCCCATTACACATTGTGCCACACATCATGATGCCCATTACATACTATATAACAAACCGTAATGCCCATTACACATTTGCCACATAAGTGCTGCTTACCTACGTGCTCATTACTAGGGGGTTCTTGCTTGATGGCACCATAGTACCCATTACACATGATGCCGCACACCATAGTACCCATTACACATGATGCCGCACTCCATAGTACCCATTACACATGATGCCGTGCACCATAGTACCCATTACACATGATGCTACACACATAATGTCCCTTACACATGATGCTGCACACATAATGCCCCTTACACATGATGCAGCACACATAATGCCCCTTACACATGATGCTGCACACCATAATGCCCCTTACACATTAAGCCACACATTATGCGTAATGCCCCCACATATCGCCACTTGTAGCGTCCCTTAAGCAATGCCCCCAAAAGTGTAAATTTTTATATGAGCCTTCGCTGCTGCTGCAGGGAGAGATGGGGAGCGGTGCAGCTGCTTCTATGGGGAGAGGAGCAGAGCGCAGCGCAGAGCATGCTCCCACTCCCCTCCTGGTGTCCCCTCTAGCCGAGTGGACATTTGAAATATTGTGTGCGCTGTTGTTGTGCGTCACGTTGAGGGAGCACACCGGGGGCCAGCACCACATGATTAAAGGGGTGGCGGGCTGAGGTGAAAGTGGGGAGAAGAATTGGAGCGGAAGCTGCAGGGGTGACTGTCATTGACAGCTGGACAGAGCAGGGGGCTGCCCGGCTGAATTCAGAGCACTGCAGGTCACAGCTATTTGAAATAATACCCCTTTCACAACAGAAAATGCAGGGATTTACCCGGGAATATGGTCCCAGGATCATGCAGGGACATTCCCAGGCTGACCCCTTATACACCAGCCTAGTCCCTGCATTTTCTGGTGTGAGGGGGAGAGACAACCACTCCCCCTTTAACCAACCAGCTATATCTTCGGAAACAACTGACCCATATACATGAGACCATTATCATATTGAAGAACTTTTGAGTTGGTTTCGAAGGATTTTGGTCCCGTGAAACTGGGCTATTTGGTTCCAGAGAAATCTGCCCTCAAAGAACATAAACAGTCATGAAATGACATTTAAGAAATTTAAAAAAAAAAAAAAAAACGGTTTAACCTCAATATCCCTGGAACCAATTAACCCATATGGATCCAGCCTGGTATCAGATTGAAGGCCCAGCGATTTGGGTTCGACCCCAAGCTTCAGTGATGCCAAAGGGGGAACTGGCAGCCGTTGAACTGGGTGGGGGCCGGAATTAGCGGGTCCCATGTTATCCTATAGGGAAAACTTTCCAGCTTTGCCCGGCAGTATCTCCGGTTCCCAGGGGGCTAGAGACACGGGAAAGCCCCATCCCTCAGCTACAAAATGGGCTAAAGGGTGGCCCGGAGCACCCCCGGACCACCCCCTAGATTCGCCTATGCTTGGCGGTCCTTAATGCATTGTACTGCAGAAAGAGAGGACATGAGCTGGTTTATTACAAGGTAACTGTACAAGGTTGGTATATTTCTCCTGATTATAAAAACGACACTGCCGCGAGAGATGAAGCAGTATTCACACTATACTAAAGTAATTAATAATTTGGCCACTGCAGGCGCACTTCCACTGGCACCTGTGGGCAACATATATTTTCTTTCAGAACTAATACAATTGCTCCCACTGCTGTGAATGGCTACAAACATGCAGAGATAAAAGGTTCTTTGTGCCTATTAACTTTTATCATGTAAATAAGTAAGAGGTAAGACATCCCATTCTGTAACAGCAGGCCCTGGATGATATACATAGCAGTGCCCTTCTGCCACATGGCAGCTAGTGATGTCACAATGGGCCGATGATGTCACAATGGGCCGATGATGTCACAATGGGCTGTGATGGGTAGAACACTGGCAGCTGACTGCTTCCTGAGTCATATCTAATATTGCTGGACTTGTGCCAACACATAATTTTTCACTCTTTACTGAAGATTGAAGTTTGATATAAAATGAAGAAGGCGAAAGCTAATAAAGCTATAGACCACCAAATGACTGTCGCTCTGCGCATCCGTCCACTTAATTTGACGGAGATTAAGAACCGCACCCGATGCATCACACACCAGCTCGGACCACAGACAGTGCTATTGCAGGACCCCGGTGAGGATCCTTACGATGTCCTGCGCTCCACCAGGACAAGAGAAACAACATTCCAATTTAACCAGGTGTTTGACCAGGCAGCTACCCAGGAGACTGTGTATGATTCCACAGTAAAGCCCTTATTGGGTGACATCCTGTCCGGGTACAATGCTGCCATATTTGCCGACGGCCCGACAGGCACTGGAAAGACCTTCACCATGATGGGTAAGGACCGCAACCCTGGAGTAATGTATCGCACCCTGAAGGACCTGTTTAAAGCCATTGAGGAGACTGGGGAAAAAAAGAATTTCTCCGTATCATTATCATACGCGGAGATCTATAATGAAACCGTCCGAGACCTATTAAGACCTTCCTCTGGGTCTTTGGTCCTCAGAGAGGATCCCATTGGCAACACCAAAATAGAAGGGATTTCTACATTCTCCCTTAGCACTCCTGAGGAAGCCATGGCCCTGCTGAAGAAGGGCAACAAGCAGCGCACAGAAGCTCGCACAGCTGATAATAAGACCTCATCCCGCTCACATGCAGTATTGCAGGTCACCATCAAGCAGACAGCCAGTGATGGTGTGAGCACAGGCAAGTTGTACATGGTAGACCTTGCGGGATCAGAACGAGCAAGCCAGACTAAGAACAGCGGCCAGACCATGAAAGAAGGAGGATACATCAACCGATCCCTTCTTGCCCTCAGGATGTGTATCATGGCGCTGCGTGACAGACCAGGCAGCCATATAAACTATCGGGACAGCAAGCTGACCTGGCTGCTAAAGGGAGCACTGAGCGGGAAAAGCCGATTGGTTATGATCACGCACATCAGCCCTACGGATAGTGCTTATGAAGAATCCCGCAGCACAATGACCTACGGAAGCAAGGCCAAGTTTATCAAGACACGAGTGGAGAGAAACCGTGTCTGTGTCCCTCATAAGACTTCCGAGGGCGTCAGAGGGATCACAGTGCTGCCGGAAGTCCCTCATCCTCCAGAGCCTGGCTGTGGGATCGTGCCCAGGTCTGGGAATATTTATCAAGTGACAACAAGAGAAGAGCCGCTGCGTGATTTTCCTCCCTGTGTCCGGAAATTAATCCCCAAACGCAATTTGAGACCAACGCCACAGCATCTTAAGGTGTACACTCCTTTCAAGGTTGGTCGCTACACATTGCACCCATGAACAGCAATTGGGTCGGCAGTAAAGGTGCCCATACACGTTACAATTATTGTATACAGTATTATATACAATACTGTATTCAATAATTGTAACGTGTATGGGCACTTTTACACCTGAGGGAAAACTGGGGAATAGGGCTACTGGCGAAACCCCAACAAAAAAAAAACGACACTCAGCAGCCACCCCATGGGTGTGTTGGAAGAGCTGCCAATTATTTATAAATGATAACCTTTACATCCAACTCATTGATAAGTAAAGGCTTAAACCAGGACAATGCCAGGTACATCAGTCAGTTATACATAATGTGTGCTGTTAGTGGTTTTATTGTATTCTTGTTATGTAATACGATCCACAAAAAATTCCTAGTGTGCGCAAGCACACGTGGCCAATAAAGTTGATTCTGATGCATAGATCTTGTAATAATTATGCTAGGACACTACCAGTAGATGGGTGATGGCAGTGGCGTAAGTTTATAACAGAGGCCCGGAGGCGAAAGTGTGACGTTGCCCCCCCCCCACACACACACAAAAAACCCAGTATTTCTTAAGACTATTGGTTAGCCAGCCTAATATGCAGACACACCCACATAGGCACACACACAGCCACACACACAAAGCCACATGTATACACACTGCCACATACATCACATGTATACACATAACAGTAGCTACATATGCACATGCACCCACAATTATACACACACAAACACATGTATACACACAGCAACATATGCACATACACCCACATGTATATACACACAGCAACATACACATATGTATACACACAACTACATATGCACATACATCCACATGTACTGTACACACACCTCTGTAAAAACAGTCACATATCAGCCCTTACATGCACACAAAGCAACACATGTATATAAACAAAGCCCTATATAGATAAACACACAATACACAAATAGTTCAACACACACTACAACTGCCCCCCTCTCACCTCTAAAAGAGGCATCCATCTAGTTCATTAGCCAGAAGATTGGTGGAGGTGGAGAGCTGGACGGGCTGCAGGGCTGTCAGGAGGAGACAGGGGCTCTGCGTGTGACAGGAAGTCCCGTCTCCTCCTGTGACTGAGCTCCTCGAGCAGCGCTGCTAGTCACTGCAGCGCTGCTCTCGTCATAAAGTATTCTTGCTGGCACGCAGGGGCTGGAGTTTACCAGAGGCAATGGATGTCAGGCCGGGTGTCCCCTTCAGACGTGACGCCCGGCGGCAAATGACTCCATTGCCTCCGGGACTTCCGCCACTGGGTGGTGGGGCTTCATAGCACATTCCTGACATCCTCAATTATTAAATTATTAATTATTATATTTTACTTATATAGTACTAGTACATTCCATCGCGCTTTACAATTGGGAACAAACAGCGATAGAAAAAGACTGGGTAATATCCGACGTACAAGCTCAGAGGGCCCTGCTCACAGGCTTACACTCCGTTATGCACATGGTTGCCACATATTGCAAATTGGTTGAGCCACATTGCAAAGGCTTTTGGTGGGCTCTATGATACAGTCACACAGCAATATTGGGGTCAGGAGGATGTGTAAGCGAAAAAAGAGATTATATGAAAAGTTGTGGGTAGAAGTCCCGTGTAAAGGGACACGGCGTGTCCCATTTACACCGCCGCCGATCTGGGTCTGACCCGCCGCTGACCCGGATTTTTTGGCGGTGTAAAAGGGGTATTAGCTGCCTCCTCCTATATCATCTATAGCAAATGACAAGAACAGACATGATACAAGATAGAAATTATAATACAGCAAATTGGAAAAATGGTGAAATAAACTACCGAAAAAAAACAATTGTTCTGATCACGTTGTTAAATAAAATGGATTGACCTAGGCCCTTATTCAGAACTGATCGAAAGTACAAATTTGTTCTCAAAATGGGCAAAACCATGTGCACTGCAAGTGGGGCAGATGTAACAAGCGCAGAGAGAGTTGCATTTGGGTGGGGTGTTTTGAAACTGAAATCTAAATTGCGGTGTAAAAATAATACAGCCAGTATTTACCCTGCACAGAAACAAAATAACTCACCCAAATCTAACTCTCTCTGCACATGTTAAATCTGCCCCACCTGGAGGGCACATGGTTTTGCCCATTTTGAGAACAAATTTGTACTGCGATTAGATCAGAATAAGGGCCCTTATTTGTGTGAATGGCCATTGTCTGTGTTTGGGAGCAAATGGTTACTCTCATGTGCACTTAGAGCATGTTGTGATGTAATCAGTGAGAAACACTCTGCGTCCTCCTAGCAGCACAATGTCCGTTCTCAAACTATAGCCTGTCACCTCTGCCCTGGTGATGAGAATTTGGATTGACATATCCTCATCTGTCCCAGTCCCCATCATGGCTTTTGTAAGGATCCTTGGCATAATATCCTTGGAGGCATGGGCGAATCTAGAATTATGGTAAAATTTGGTCCCCGATCCAGACATAAAAGAAGGGGGACCTTTGCGCGGCATAGCCGCGCAGCAAAAAGGGGGCGTGGCCTCATGGAAAGGAGGCGTGGCATCACAAAAAGGGGTGTGGTATTACACTTTAGACCATACACAGTAATGCCCATTACACATTTTAGCAAACTCCGTAATACGCATTACACATAAAGCCACACGCCGTAATGCCAATTACACATAAGGCCACACACCATAATGCCCATTACACATTGTGCCACACATCATGATGCCCATTACATACTATATAACAAACCGTAATGCCCATTACACATTTGCCACATAAGTGCTGCTTACCTACGTGCTCATTACTAGGGGGTTCTTGCTTGATGGCACCATAGTACCCATTACACATGATGCCGCACACCATAGTACCCATTACACATGATGCCGCACTCCATAGTACCCATTACACATGATGCCGTGCACCATAGTACCCATTACACATGATGCTACACACATAATGTCCCTTACACATGATGCTGCACACATAATGCCCCTTACACATGATGCAGCACACATAATGCCCCTTACACATGATGCTGCACACCATAATGCCCCTTACACATTAAGCCACACATTATGCGTAATGCCCCCACATATCGCCACTTGTAGCGTCCCTTAAGCAATGCCCCCAAAAGTGTAAATTTTTATATGAGCCTTCGCTGCTGCTGCAGGGAGAGATGGGGAGCGGTGCAGCTGCTTCTATGGGGAGAGGAGCAGAGCGCAGCGCAGAGCATGCTCCCACTCCCCTCCTGGTGTCCCCTCTAGCCGAGTGGACATTTGAAATATTGTGTGCGCTGTTGTTGTGCGTCACGTTGAGGGAGCACACCGGGGGCCAGCACCACATGATTAAAGGGGTGGCGGGCTGAGGTGAAAGTGGGGAGAAGAATTGGAGCGGAAGCTGCAGGGGTGACTGTCATTGACAGCTGGACAGAGCAGGGGGCTGCCCGGCTGTATTCAGAGCACTGCAGGTCACAGCTATTTGAAATAATACCCCTTTCACAACAGAAAATGCAGGGATTTACCCGGGAATATGGTCCCAGGATCATGCAGGGACATTCCCAGGCTGACCCCTTATACACCAGCCTAGTCCCTGCATTTTCTGGTGTGAGGGGGAGAGACAACCACTCCCCCTTTAACCAACCAGCTATATCTTCGGAAACAACTGACCCATATACATGAGACCATTATCATATTGAAGAACTTTTGAGTTGGTTTCGAAGGATTTTGGTCCCGTGAAACTGGGCTATTTGGTTCCAGAGAAATCTGCCCTCAAAGAACATAAACAGTCATGAAATGACATTTAAGAAATTTAAAAAAAAAAAAAAAAACGGTTTAACCTCAATATCCCTGGAACCAATTAACCCATATGGATCCAGCCTGGTATCAGATTGAAGGCCCAGCGATTTGGGTTCGACCCCAAGCTTCAGTGATGCCAAAGGGGGAACTGGCAGCCGTTGAACTGGGTGGGGGCCGGAATTAGCGGGTCCCATGTTATCCTATAGGGAAAACTTTCCAGCTTTGCCCGGCAGTATCTCCGGTTCCCAGGGGGCTAGAGACACGGGAAAGCCCCATCCCTCAGCTACAAAATGGGCTAAAGGGTGGCCCGGAGCACCCCCGGACCACCCCCTAGATTCGCCTATGCTTGGCGGTCCTTAATGCATTGTACTGCAGAAAGAGAGGACATGAGCTGGTTTATTACAAGGTAACTGTACAAGGTTGGTATATTTCTCCTGATTATAAAAACGACACTGCCGCGAGAGATGAAGCAGTATTCACACTATACTAAAGTAATTAATAATTTGGCCACTGCAGGCGCACTTCCACTGGCACCTGTGGGCAACATATATTTTCTTTCAGAACTAATACAATTGCTCCCACTGCTGTGAATGGCTACAAACATGCAGAGATAAAAGGTTCTTTGTGCCTATTAACTTTTATCATGTAAATAAGTAAGAGGTAAGACATCCCATTCTGTAACAGCAGGCCCTGGATGATATACATAGCAGTGCCCTTCTGCCACATGGCAGCTAGTGATGTCACAATGGGCCGATGATGTCACAATGGGCCGATGATGTCACAATGGGCTGTGATGGGTAGAACACTGGCAGCTGACTGCTTCCTGAGTCATATCTAATATTGCTGGACTTGTGCCAACACATAATTTTTCACTCTTTACTGAAGATTGAAGTTTGATATAAAATGAAGAAGGCGAAAGCTAATAAAGCTATAGACCACCAAATGACTGTCGCTCTGCGCATCCGTCCACTTAATTTGACGGAGATTAAGAACCGCACCCGATGCATCACACACCAGCTCGGACCACAGACAGTGCTATTGCAGGACCCCGGTGAGGATCCTTACGATGTCCTGCGCTCCACCAGGACAAGAGAAACAACATTCCAATTTAACCAGGTGTTTGACCAGGCAGCTACCCAGGAGACTGTGTATGATTCCACAGTAAAGCCCTTATTGGGTGACATCCTGTCCGGGTACAATGCTGCCATATTTGCCGACGGCCCGACAGGCACTGGAAAGACCTTCACCATGATGGGTAAGGACCGCAACCCTGGAGTAATGTATCGCACCCTGAAGGACCTGTTTAAAGCCATTGAGGAGACTGGGGAAAAAAAGAATTTCTCCGTATCATTATCATACGCGGAGATCTATAATGAAACCGTCCGAGACCTATTAAGACCTTCCTCTGGGTCTTTGGTCCTCAGAGAGGATCCCATTGGCAACACCAAAATAGAAGGGATTTCTACATTCTCCCTTAGCACTCCTGAGGAAGCCATGGCCCTGCTGAAGAAGGGCAACAAGCAGCGCACAGAAGCTCGCACAGCTGATAATAAGACCTCATCCCGCTCACATGCAGTATTGCAGGTCACCATCAAGCAGACAGCCAGTGATGGTGTGAGCACAGGCAAGTTGTACATGGTAGACCTTGCGGGATCAGAACGAGCAAGCCAGACTAAGAACAGCGGCCAGACCATGAAAGAAGGAGGATACATCAACCGATCCCTTCTTGCCCTCAGGATGTGTATCATGGCGCTGCGTGACAGACCAGGCAGCCATATAAACTATCGGGACAGCAAGCTGACCTGGCTGCTAAAGGGAGCACTGAGCGGGAAAAGCCGATTGGTTATGATCACGCACATCAGCCCTACGGATAGTGCTTATGAAGAATCCCGCAGCACAATGACCTACGGAAGCAAGGCCAAGTTTATCAAGACACGAGTGGAGAGAAACCGTGTCTGTGTCCCTCATAAGACTTCCGAGGGCGTCAGAGGGATCACAGTGCTGCCGGAAGTCCCTCATCCTCCAGAGCCTGGCTGTGGGATCGTGCCCAGGTCTGGGAATATTTATCAAGTGACAACAAGAGAAGAGCCGCTGCGTGATTTTCCTCCCTGTGTCCGGAAATTAATCCCCAAACGCAATTTGAGACCAACGCCACAGCATCTTAAGGTGTACACTCCTTTCAAGGTTGGTCGCTACACATTGCACCCATGAACAGCAATTGGGTCGGCAGTAAAGGTGCCCATACACGTTACAATTATTGTATACAGTATTATATACAATACTGTATTCAATAATTGTAACGTGTATGGGCACTTTTACACCTGAGGGAAAACTGGGGAATAGGGCTACTGGCGAAACCCCAACAAAAAAAAAACGACACTCAGCAGCCACCCCATGGGTGTGTTGGAAGAGCTGCCAATTATTTATAAATGATAACCTTTACATCCAACTCATTGATAAGTAAAGGCTTAAACCAGGACAATGCCAGGTACATCAGTCAGTTATACATAATGTGTGCTGTTAGTGGTTTTATTGTATTCTTGTTATGTAATACGATCCACAAAAAATTCCTAGTGTGCGCAAGCACACGTGGCCAATAAAGTTGATTCTGATGCATAGATCTTGTAATAATTATGCTAGGACACTACCAGTAGATGGGTGATGGCAGTGGCGTAAGTTTATAACAGAGGCCCGGAGGCGAAAGTGTGACGTTGCCCCCCCCCCACACACACACAAAAAACCCAGTATTTCTTAAGACTATTGGTTAGCCAGCCTAATATGCAGACACACCCACATAGGCACACACACAGCCACACACACAAAGCCACATGTATACACACTGCCACATACATCACATGTATACACATAACAGTAGCTACATATGCACATGCACCCACAATTATACACACACAAACACATGTATACACACAGCAACATATGCACATACACCCACATGTATATACACACAGCAACATACACATATGTATACACACAACTACATATGCACATACATCCACATGTACTGTACACACACCTCTGTAAAAACAGTCACATATCAGCCCTTACATGCACACAAAGCAACACATGTATATAAACAAAGCCCTATATAGATAAACACACAATACACAAATAGTTCAACACACACTACAACTGCCCCCCTCTCACCTCTAAAAGAGGCATCCATCTAGTTCATTAGCCAGAAGATTGGTGGAGGTGGAGAGCTGGACGGGCTGCAGGGCTGTCAGGAGGAGACAGGGGCTCTGCGTGTGACAGGAAGTCCCGTCTCCTCCTGTGACTGAGCTCCTCGAGCAGCGCTGCTAGTCACTGCAGCGCTGCTCTCGTCATAAAGTATTCTTGCTGGCACGCAGGGGCTGGAGTTTACCAGAGGCAATGGATGTCAGGCCGGGTGTCCCCTTCAGACGTGACGCCCGGCGGCAAATGACTCCATTGCCTCCGGGACTTCCGCCACTGGGTGGTGGGGCTTCATAGCACATTCCTGACATCCTCAATTATTAAATTATTAATTATTATATTTTACTTATATAGTACTAGTACATTCCATCGCGCTTTACAATTGGGAACAAACAGCGATAGAAAAAGACTGGGTAATATCCGACGTACAAGCTCAGAGGGCCCTGCTCACAGGCTTACACTCCGTTATGCACATGGTTGCCACATATTGCAAATTGGTTGAGCCACATTGCAAAGGCTTTTGGTGGGCTCTATGATACAGTCACACAGCAATATTGGGGTCAGGAGGATGTGTAAGCGAAAAAAGAGATTATATGAAAAGTTGTGGGTAGAAGTCCCGTGTAAAGGGACACGGCGTGTCCCATTTACACCGCCGCCGATCTGGGTCTGACCCGCCGCTGACCCGGATTTTTTGGCGGTGTAAAAGGGGTATTAGCTGCCTCCTCCTATATCATCTATAGCAAATGACAAGAACAGACATGATACAAGATAGAAATTATAATACAGCAAATTGGAAAAATGGTGAAATAAACTACCGAAAAAAAACAATTGTTCTGATCACGTTGTTAAATAAAATGGATTGACCTAGGCCCTTATTCAGAACTGATCGAAAGTACAAATTTGTTCTCAAAATGGGCAAAACCATGTGCACTGCAAGTGGGGCAGATGTAACAAGCGCAGAGAGAGTTGCATTTGGGTGGGGTGTTTTGAAACTGAAATCTAAATTGCGGTGTAAAAATAATACAGCCAGTATTTACCCTGCACAGAAACAAAATAACTCACCCAAATCTAACTCTCTCTGCACATGTTAAATCTGCCCCACCTGGAGGGCACATGGTTTTGCCCATTTTGAGAACAAATTTGTACTGCGATTAGATCAGAATAAGGGCCCTTATTTGTGTGAATGGCCATTGTCTGTGTTTGGGAGCAAATGGTTACTCTCATGTGCACTTAGAGCATGTTGTGATGTAATCAGTGAGAAACACTCTGCGTCCTCCTAGCAGCACAATGTCCGTTCTCAAACTATAGCCTGTCACCTCTGCCCTGGTGATGAGAATTTGGATTGACATATCCTCATCTGTCCCAGTCCCCATCATGGCTTTTGTAAGGATCCTTGGCATAATATCCTTGGAGGCATGGGCGAATCTAGAATTATGGTAAAATTTGGTCCCCGATCCAGACATAAAAGAAGGGGGACCTTTGCGCGGCATAGCCGCGCAGCAAAAAGGGGGCGTGGCCTCATGGAAAGGAGGCGTGGCATCACAAAAAGGGGTGTGGTATTACACTTTAGACCATACACAGTAATGCCCATTACACATTTTAGCAAACTCCGTAATACGCATTACACATAAAGCCACACGCCGTAATGCCAATTACACATAAGGCCACACACCATAATGCCCATTACACATTGTGCCACACATCATGATGCCCATTACATACTATATAACAAACCGTAATGCCCATTACACATTTGCCACATAAGTGCTGCTTACCTACGTGCTCATTACTAGGGGGTTCTTGCTTGATGGCACCATAGTACCCATTACACATGATGCCGCACACCATAGTACCCATTACACATGATGCCGCACTCCATAGTACCCATTACACATGATGCCGTGCACCATAGTACCCATTACACATGATGCTACACACATAATGTCCCTTACACATGATGCTGCACACATAATGCCCCTTACACATGATGCAGCACACATAATGCCCCTTACACATGATGCTGCACACCATAATGCCCCTTACACATTAAGCCACACATTATGCGTAATGCCCCCACATATCGCCACTTGTAGCGTCCCTTAAGCAATGCCCCCAAAAGTGTAAATTTTTATATGAGCCTTCGCTGCTGCTGCAGGGAGAGATGGGGAGCGGTGCAGCTGCTTCTATGGGGAGAGGAGCAGAGCGCAGCGCAGAGCATGCTCCCACTCCCCTCCTGGTGTCCCCTCTAGCCGAGTGGACATTTGAAATATTGTGTGCGCTGTTGTTGTGCGTCACGTTGAGGGAGCACACCGGGGGCCAGCACCACATGATTAAAGGGGTGGCGGGCTGAGGTGAAAGTGGGGAGAAGAATTGGAGCGGAAGCTGCAGGGGTGACTGTCATTGACAGCTGGACAGAGCAGGGGGCTGCCCGGCTGTATTCAGAGCACTGCAGGTCACAGCTATTTGAAATAATACCCCTTTCACAACAGAAAATGCAGGGATTTACCCGGGAATATGGTCCCAGGATCATGCAGGGACATTCCCAGGCTGACCCCTTATACACCAGCCTAGTCCCTGCATTTTCTGGTGTGAGGGGGAGAGACAACCACTCCCCCTTTAACCAACCAGCTATATCTTCGGAAACAACTGACCCATATACATGAGACCATTATCATATTGAAGAACTTTTGAGTTGGTTTCGAAGGATTTTGGTCCCGTGAAACTGGGCTATTTGGTTCCAGAGAAATCTGCCCTCAAAGAACATAAACAGTCATGAAATGACATTTAAGAAATTAAAAAAAAAAAAAAAAAACGGTTTAACCTCAATATCCCTGGAAGTAATTAACCCATATGGATCCAGCCTGGTATCAGATTGAAGGCCCAGCGATTTGGGTTCGACCCCAAGCTTCAGTGATGCCAAAGGGGGAACTGGCAGCCGTTGAACTGGGTGGGGGCCGGAATTAGCGGGTCCCATGTTATCCTATAGGGAAAACTTTCCAGCTTTGCCCGGCAGTATCTCCGGTTCCCAGGGGGCTAGAGACACGGGAAAGCCCCATCCCTCAGCTACAAAATGGGCTAAAGGGTGGCCCGGAGCACCCCCGGACCACCCCCTAGATTCGCCTATGCTTGGCGGTCCTTAATGCATTGTACTGCAGAAAGAGAGGACATGAGCTGGTTTATTACAAGGTAACTGTACAAGGTTGGTATATTTCTCCTGATTATAAAAACGACACTGCCGCGAGAGATGAAGCAGTATTCACACTATACTAAAGTAATTAATAATTTGGCCACTGCAGGCGCACTTCCACTGGCACATGTGGGCAACATATATTTTCTTTCAGAACTAATACAATTGCTCCCACTGCTGTGAATGGCTACAAACATGCAGAGATAAAAGGTTCTTTGTGCCTATTAACTTTTATCATGTAAATAAGTAAGAGGTAAGACATCCCATTCTGTAACAGCAGGCCCTGGATGATATACATAGCAGTGCCCTTCTGCCACATGGCAGCTAGTGATGTCACAATGGGCCGATGATGTCACAATGGGCCGATGATGTCACAATGGGCTGTGATGGGTAGAACACTGGCAGCTGACTGCTTCCTGAGTCATATCTAATATTGCTGGACTTGTGCCAACACATAATTTTTCACTCTTTACTGAAGATTGAAGTTTGATATAAAATGAAGAAGGCGAAAGCTAATAAAGCTATAGACCACCAAATGACTGTCGCTCTGCGCATCCGTCCACTTAATTTGACGGAGATTAAGAACCGCACCCGATGCATCACACACCAGCTCGGACCACAGACAGTGCTATTGCAGGACCCCGGTGAGGATCCTTACGATGTCCTGCGCTCCACCAGGACAAGAGAAACAACATTCCAATTTAACCAGGTGTTTGACCAGGCAGCTACCCAGGAGACTGTGTATGATTCCACAGTAAAGCCCTTATTGGGTGACATCCTGTCCGGGTACAATGCTGCCATATTTGCCGACGGCCCGACAGGCACTGGAAAGACCTTCACCATGATGGGTAAGGACCGCAACCCTGGAGTAATGTATCGCACCCTGAAGGACCTGTTTAAAGCCATTGAGGAGACTGGGAAAAAAAAGAATTTCTCCGTATCATTATCATACGCGGAGATCTATAATGAAACCGTCCGAGACCTATTAAGACCTTCCTCTGGGTCTTTGGTCCTCAGAGAGGATCCCATTGGCAACACCAAAATAGAAGGGATTTCTACATTCTCCCTTAGCACTCCTGAGGAAGCCATGGCCCTGCTGAAGAAGGGCAACAAGCAGCGCACAGAAGCTCGCACAGCTGATAATAAGACCTCATCCCGCTCACATGCAGTATTGCAGGTCACCATCAAGCAGACAGCCAGTGATGGTGTGAGCACAGGCAAGTTGTACATGGTAGACCTTGCGGGATCAGAACGAGCAAGCCAGACTAAGAACAGCGGCCAGACCATGAA